>NC_137884.1:18839798-18853271 GCF_963924005.1 Protomyctophum bolini
TTGTATTGTTATATAAGCGCTAAGGTAATACACATAATTATACCTCATGTTAATGAACTCATAGTGTATACACGTGTGACAAAAACTCTGGGTACATTTTGAACACTCTCAAAGTTACAAATGGATAAATGAACAGTGGAGAGTTCACTGTACGTGCGTGGCTCTGATTCCAGGAGAGAAGTTGTGTTGGTAAAGAGTTATGGTATAATGTCGGAGTGTAGGCCTACTGAATAATATACGTTGAAGGACATGCTGTGCTGCTTTGTCAATCGCTGTGGTTGTGTAGCAAGTGTAAAAATGGCCCCTTGACTCTCAGAGATAAATCTAACTCTCAAACGTCTACTGTGTACTGTGCGCGTGTGCGTGTGCGCGCGCGTGTCCATGTGTGCGTCCATGTGTGAGAGACTATAGGCTCAGAGAATGTGTGGAAAGCTCATATGCCCAAAACTGTTACTTTTCATGATAAATATAGCAAAAAAACTAAAAAAAAACAGCAGATCCACAAGCAACGTTTTGAGCTTATACAGATCGGCCGTTATTGCAACTTTTATTTGGTGGCATTTATTTACGGAAAAACATAAAAAGTTCAAACATGGAGATGAGAGGTTTCTGCCCGACAGCAACGATATACGCGCATGCCTGCGTATGTGTGCGCGCGCGCGCGTGCGTGCGTGCGTGCGTGCGTGTGTGCGTACGTGTGTGTGTGTGTGTGTGTGTGTGTGTGTGTGTGTGTGTGTGTGTGTGGTGTTAATTATGTTTACATCAGCATTAAACTGCAGCTTTTATCAGATGTAGCGCTGCTTTTCAGAGGCTGGTTCCTGGTAGAGTGACACCGCAGATAAGTGGGAACATTTACTGTGTGGTCAGCAACTTCTCTTCCCCACGCACACACACACGCATGCACACACTCACGCACACATGCACACACACACACACACACACACACACACAGGTTGTTTGGAGCAAAAATGTACGCCCCTGAATGGAGAGATTGTGGAGAAGCAGCAGACAACACAACCTCTATCCAAACCACATTAGGCTAATTAAGAAACTAATTTAAAGCGGCAGAAAAATATTGATTGCCATACATTTTGGAAGAGCCGAGCGTGTGTGCGCTCACGTGCGTGTGTTATGCCTGGATGTATGGGTGCGTATGTGTCTGCGTCAAAAAAAGAAATAAATAAAAGTCCTGGCAGGTGTATGTAAATTGTTTGTTGGCAATGGAGAAATTCAAATTACAGTTCAATCAGAGAATGAGAGAGAGAGAGAGAGAGGTGGTGTTGGTGTTGGGGTGGGGTGGGGGGGGGGTGTCGTCGAGCGCCCTGTGATTCCCCGACTCCACGCCTTAGTTGATATTTCACTGGGTGAGGATTGAGCTCCACGGGTGCATTTCACACCCCTGAATGAGAGAGGCAATCTCGCTCAGCCGACTAGAACAATAATTAGAATGGAGATTAAATAAAAAATAATTAGAAAAAGTTCATCTAGTTTTGATGTATTAATTATTCCGCCCCTGCTTTATTCCAAGTCTAATTATCTGCTTCAGTGAAAATGCCACGATTTTTTTTTCTGCGAGTCATATGAAAAAAAATTACATTCATGTAATTATGTCAGCAATTTGGGGGGAAGTCAGCTAAGCAGACGCCTCGGCTCTCTGCGCGCGCATGCACATACACACGCACATACACACACATGCACACGCACGCACACGCTCACACACACACACACACACACACACACACACACACACACACACACACACACACACACACACACACACACACACACACCCTCCAGTTTAAAGTAAGTAACTTCTAACTACTTATAACTTATAAGTTAATACAGTCCCTTTCAAGCCAGGGGTATAAATAATAGAATGCAATGGGAGATTATTTACTCTTAAAATGAGGAGCTCCTCTCTCTCTCTCTCTCGGCTCCCAGACACTCTTCCCAGGCAGAGACGCCCGCGCCTTCAGAGCGGCACGCTCGGCACACCACAATGAAAACAAGACCAGTTTTTATCCATTCTTGGTCAGTAGATAATAATTTGCATATAAATGGAAATATTTATTGTGACCAAAAAAAAAGAAGAAAAAAAAGATGCAGGAAGTAATATGCTCATTTTTCAAAAAACTCATGGGGCCCCAACTGTGATATCTGTATTCTAGGAGTCAAGCCGTTTAAAAAATGAGACGAATGAAATCTCGACAAAAAAAGAAAAATACAAAATACAAAATAAATAAAAAAGGAAAAAGGAGAGAAGAAAGGGAGAGGGGAGCCGAGGGAACCTTTTAACCCATTCTGTACGAGGACCCCTTTTGGTGACCCCTTTTATACTTTAGCTATTGAAAAATAGCAGATCTACAAGCTCATAGCGCGCCACCGAGTGGCGCGCTACGAGCTTGTATAGGTCTGCTATTTTTGAAAAATCGTGAAAATATTTATTTCAGAAAACTGGAGGATGTAGAAGATTTTTTTGCTTCCAATTTTGAGGTCAGGCCTCAATGGGTTAAGATGTTTACTACACAAATGGTAGTCTCCAGAGAAGACGGCGTTCCTGATGAAAAATGAGAGATAGCCGTCGACATTTTGTACTTTTTTTTTTCTCCTGGCTGTGTAAGATTGAGGCGACTCCGCCAGCAGCAGCCCAGGCAGGCAGGCGGGCAGGTTTGGAGGACTTAGCGGTAATGACTTCCTTTCCTCTACCTGACTCGCGGGGGGAAACCAATAAAGTTACGAAAATAAACTTTTTTTTAGCCTCGTGGAAAATGTATTACCGAGATAGGAAATATAGGTGACTTCCACTTGAAAGGGAAATGTAATATTGGAGGCTTGTCAAATTTTTTTTTGCTTTATTGTTATTACTATTAATAAGAATAATAATAATAATATGGGGTCATGTTAAGAGCTCAAAGAATTTTCAGATGAAAATGAAAATGCACTTTATGGTAATTTGATTTGAATTGTAAAGTGATATGCGCCTGAGTGTGAATATGTTTTATCTTTTCGATACCTCACACACAGGGGAGAAAATGCTAAACTTCCACTAGCTTCCACAACAGTCCACGTACGGCCAGATATTTGTGCATATACCCCAATATGCCAGTGCAATTCTGCTGCGGGGTGCATATGATGGGTGCTCGTATTGAGTCAAGTTCTTTTTTTCAATTTCCGTTTACTCTTTTTAACCCATTTTGGGCGGGAACCCCTTTTGGTGTTATAGCATTATGTTTTACGAAACAGCAGATCTACAAGCTCATAGCGCGCCACCGAGTGGCGCGCTATGAGCTTGTCTGCTATTTTTGGAAAATCGTGAAAATGTGGCACAAATCATTGAATATATTCTTTCAGAGCGAACGCAAATATTTCCTTCTGAGGGGTTCCTGCATGGAATAACATATTTTCAGATGGGGGTCGGCAGGCCAAATTGAGAACCGCTGACATAGAAACATGGGTATTTCAGAAAGATATTTTTTAAACTTCGACGTCAGGCCTTAATGGGTTAAAACGGTACATTTACGATACACATCCTCCCATAAACGGATGAATGGCATATGGCAGTCCCAGAGATGCATTACCTATTTTGGATGCCTTTTCAACCCCCCCCCGTAGCAAAAGAGAGCCGTTTTATACTGTGAACTGTAGCCGACGAGGTGCAGTATATATTGCTACTGTGCATACACTGTTGGTATATGAGGCGAACGATATAATGATTAATGATTAATATAGTTCATATACCGATTCATACTTATTTGAATGCATCGTGTTTTGTCGCGCAGCCGAAAGAAGCAGATCAGCAAGCTCACGACGCTGCGACGCACTGCGAGGCGCTGCGATGCGATGCGAGCTTGTAGATCGTCCATTTTCGGTGTGCGACACCCGCGACCAAGCATGACTGAAGGCTAAGTAACCTACAGAGCCGTATAGCATGCATACCGTTGGTGGGATTATATACAGTGGGATGCCAAAAACTGATAGGACGTCGATAGAGAAACGGTTACATTGCCAGTCGTTACGGTACAGCGGAGGTGTTGGCGTGCCTGCAACCCCATGTAATGGCTTCACATGAGCATACAGTCAGACTATACATGAACCCCCTGGAGCGCGGGGCTCCGGGTAGATAAGGAGCTATATACCATGTGGCTTCTTCTCTACTTTCCATTTCCTTTCAGAAACCCGACCGAGAGACCAGCTGTCGTCGGGGTGTGTGCGTTTTGCACCGCGACAATATTGTCTCCACTCTCAATAGATTTAGACGTCTTTCTCCTGTGCGAGTCGAGCCCGATGTTTGGGGACGAGGGGAGATACAGCACGTACACACACACACACACACACACACACACACACACACACACACACACACACACAGAGGTGAGCAGATTCTTGGTCAAGGGGGATGTATGTTTTGGCGGAATTTAATTTCAGGTGCCGGTGCATTTTTTAAAGAACCGATAGAATACGTGCAACGGTTGCATTTGTCAGGAAGCCCCGGTCGTTTGGGACTTGTCACTGCGGTTTTCTTTGCGCTTCTCGTCCTCTATATCTTTCTATCTTGCGGAGGACACGGCGTGTATAGGAGCGCTGATTCTTTTTAATCAGGCCGTGATCGATGCGAGCAGGAAGCCTACAGTATACTGATTAAAATAAGAACAGACCGCAGCAAAGGAGAGCAAAACGTGGCAACACAAATATCCTCGTACAGTATATGCATGCGGTCACACACACACACACACACACACACACACACACACACACACACACACGCACATGCAGACGAGCAAAGCTTCGCTAAGTGACCGAGTTTCCAATTCAGGAGACGTTTAGCAAATATGTGCGTTTCATTTAGAACTTTTCAAAGAGAAAAAAGAAAATAAGCCGCACACATTAAATTACCTAGGAGTGGATTTTTACTGACTATTTGAACGCGAGCGTGTGAATTTACTGTTTCTATATGCACAGGTCTCAATGTTATTCCTGCTGCGCTCTCCGAGTCATTCAGGGACCGAGTCAAAGACAGAAGTTATACCTTTAAGTCCCTTACCCCACACACACACACACACACACACACACACACACACACACGCCACAGCACACATAGTCACTTTATAAGCAGTCCATTTCAGAAGGCTTGCACTTGTGTGCACACTAGCAACCTCTGATGCTCAGTTATGCCCCGATTTATACTTCCTTCGTTGCTTCACTGTCCTGCACAATGTACGTAAACAGCTGTTTTCGCCGTGATGTGATGCCGATACGCGACAACGTATCAAACAGCCAATGAACTTTGAGAGCACATCGTTTGCATGCTGTCGATGCACTGGATATAGGAACATTATCACGTTCAATCAGACTGTTGATTCGTCCAAGTCAGGGGTTCCTAAACGGTGGTGCGTTGCACCCCTTGTGGTGTGCGAACGCCCTCGAGGGGGTGCGTGACATGATGGGGTGATTTGCGGTTGTATGGTGTTATTTAACGCAAACGGCAAAACACTGTAAACACAGTTGTAAGGAGATGTACTGTATGCATGCGTGTCTCTCAGAGCATTGACATTCTGTGATTATTTGCCATTACCAATCATATTCAAAATATATATCATTTTCAGCCAAATACGACGAGACTCAGCATTGGGGGGTGCTAGGTCAGTTAGAACAGGAGGTAACAGTTGCGTGCACGTCGAATTTTTTTTGGGGACGGCTAGTCTAAGTAGGTGAAATACTGACCTATATATACACAGAGGAGCTCAGTAGGTGTTTTGTCCTCATTCTGTGAACTTGAGCCATGCAGAGACACCGGCGAGCGAGCTAAACCGCGCCCGGCGTCGCTTGAAGTACACTTAACTCAGCGCCGTCCGAGTTGCGAACCGATAGGTGCACAGTATCGTGTTTACAGTTTACAATTTAGGCATTTAGCAGACGCTCTTAATCCAGAGTGATTTACATTAAACCATTTAGGCCTGAAGAATCTTCTAAATCCTCCAGTTTTCTGAAATAAATATCTTTACGATTTTTCAAAAATAGCAGACCTATGAGCTTGTAGATCTGAAGTGCCATTGAGCAAGGCACTGACTGAACCCCCCAACTGCTCCCCCTGGAGCTGCTTAGTGGCCAACAGTATGAGACTGTGGTTGTACTGGTCAGCTCCCAGGTTTTAATGTGTGTCTGTCTGTGTTTCTATGTGCAGGGCGTTGCTGAAAATGAGCACCTGTGCTCAGCTACTTCCCTGGGTAAATAAATAATTAAAAAAAAAATATATATATATATACACACACACACACACACACACACACATAAAGACTAGTTATCATGAATCATACTTAAGCTATACGAATGAATATATCTATATAATGAAACTATGCATATAATACTATATAGTGCTATATATGTCTATATGCTACCAGTGGTCCTTGAAGGGGTGACAGGTGGTCCCCAGCTAAATGATGGAGAGTTGGTAACCATTATTACCTTATTACACATTAGCTCTTGAGAGCGTAACATGAAACCAAATGGACCATTTGGTTTCATTTACGCTCTCAAGAGTTAAAATAAATTACAGAATGTAGAATAATTGTTATTTTTGATCGTTTTCCGGTCATCTCTCCAATGGTAGGTCTACCATATCAATACAGCATGCCATAGAAATGTGGACAAAATCTTATGCAACAATAACAAAATATTCTACGTTTTGGGTCAGAGAGTAGTGAGAGGTTAAATGTCATCAAATGATGGTCCGTGGCTCAAATGCAGAATAAATAATGGGCTTTGATATGAAAAGGGTTGAAAACCACTGACTTAGACAAATCAATATTCTGATTAAACGTGATAATGTCCCATGCGGTGCATTGACAGCATTCACATTCACAACATAGTACTGCGGTCTTCACTGCATTGAACAAATAGTTCAACATGGGAAAGGCGTCCACAAGACACACTCCTCAAGCCACTGTTGATGTTGGAACACGGTGCACTTATACTGGAACTTGAACTTATTTCTTATAGTTATTTCTGTGGCTTTGGCAAACACTGCCGCTCACCTCCGTTTGGCTTCGTATACTGCGAAGTATGCATGCATGTGCATATGTAACCCATTAAGGCCATTAGGATGCAGATTAAAGGGTGCAGCAGAACGGGCCCTGCAGGCCAATGAGGTGTGATCATGGAGGCTGCATTGGAGCCGGATCCCCCACTGGTCCACTTCACGCACGGGGGCATGGCTGCAGCGTTGCTTCGTATAGGAGGAGGCCTCCGGGGCTCACTTATGTGTGAGTGTATATAGCTTTCACTGGACGCAAAACTAGTCACCTCGCGGTATACCGAGTGGTTGGGAACACTCGTCGTGTTGAGATTATTTAGACTAGACTATAGTTTTATATCGCAGTGATAAAAAGCTTTTATGCCCGGAGACCGGGCACGTCAATGCTCAGGCATGGCATCCATTGCAAAAGTGAATTAATCTCGTTTTCTCAGGCCCGGTGCGGCAACAAGAATACAACATAAAACAATATATTTTAAAAAAACGGCCCAGCCTCCTATTCACGGCGACACCTCCCTGCACTTCCCAAGACTTTTATTTTCTCCCAAATAACCATCAACTACAATCAGCGACCCCATACATTCCCAGTGGGGACACACAGCCAATGAAAATACAGCCCAATCAATCCAATTCCAAAAATAATAAAACGTGGTTACAAATAATCATACAGTCCCTCCTGTGTCTCTGTGCGCCACGCTAAACGTTATAAACGGCAATCAACTGATTGTTATCCTAAAGTAAACTTCCTGTTGTTGGAGCGGCCACTCTGTTTTCTTGTTATTATTGCCTCTGCCCTCACTCCTGCATGTCCGGCAAGGAAAGCACATACAAAAATGAATTTGTCTCTCTGGCCTAAAAACAAACGTTTAATGGCTGGAGTGGAAAAGAGAAGAAAAAGAAGTCCTCATGATTAGATGGCAAGTTGTGTTTTCTTTAGATGGCTATTTAAAACCAGTTGTCGAGTGTGTATAGTGTGTGTGCGTGCGTGCGCGCGTGAGTGCGCGTGGAGTCTGGGGGGGTTTAAATATAGACAACCTATCAATGACTGACCACAGTGGTCGATCCCCGACCATGCAGTGGGGTGGACTCCCATTTTCTATACTGGGACAGACGGTGCACGCACACACACACACACACACACACACACACACACAAAGAGCCACAGGTTAAGTCTGGGCTTCTGGAGGGCTCCCAGAGTGAACATTAATTTCTTAATGCATTCTGGATCCCGTGGGGGCTGTCTTGAAAGCGTAGGCCACGCGGGACCACTCTGCCAACTCTCATAATAAGATTGACTGACTGTGCGTGTGTGTGTGTGTGTGTGTGTGTGTGTGTGTGCGTGTACCAGTGACTGCACATCTTTACATGTGCAGCTAAAATGTTTGGCGCCAATCGCTATGAGGGAGACTTCCAGTATAAACAATACTTTTACAATTCTCTCTCCCTTTTTCACTCCCCCCCCTCCGCACACACACACACACACACACACACACACACACACACACACACACACACACACACACACACACACACACACACACACACACACACACACACACACACACACACACACACACACACACACGTACGTCTCTTTTCTTCTTCTTTCATTTGTTCCCTCGTTCACCTTCCCGATGCTATCACGCCCGCGCCGGGGTAAAGGACCTTAACCAATTCTGACCTGAGATCAGATTCATACGAGGTTTCCACTGGACACACACTGGTCTGATGAACCCATTCTGACCTGAGATCAGATTCTAAAAATGTCAGTCGTTCTTCGATTTTTCAAAAATAGCAGACCTACAAGCTCGTAGCGCGCCACTCGGTGGCGCGCTACGAGCTTGTAGATCTGCTATTTTCAAAAAGGTAAAGCATAACATGATGCTAACACCAGAATGGGTTCCCGTTCAGAATGGGTTAACATCTATATACGCCGTTCTGAGCGTCGGAAAGCAAAATAAAGCCGTCATTAATTAGCGGGGCTTGAGTTCCTCCTCCTCGCAGGAACGTTTGTTATTGCTATGTCTGAAGCCGGGAAGGAGACGGACGGTTAATTGATCGACAGCCTCTTTGGGACTTAGTAATCATAATCAATATTGACACATGTTTTTTTGCCCCCTCGCTCATATGGCCCATAACCCATTCTGAACGGGAACCCATTTTGGTGTTATAGCATTATGTTATGCTTTAGCTATTGAAAAATATCAGATCTACAAGCTCATAGCGCGCCACCGAGTGGCGCGCTATGAGCTTGTAGGTCTGCTATTTTTTGAAAAATCGAAGAGCGACTGACATAGAAGACATTTTTTTTTAATCTGATCTCAGGTCAGAATGGAAAACGGTCAGGATGTAGAAGACATTTTTAGAATCTGATCTCAGGTCAGAATGGGATAAACATCCCGAGGAGAGCTCGCCGTGCCACGCAGCTGTCCGGGACTGTATACACACGGCGGGCCAAACAAAAACAGCGAGGCGCGTCCAAATTTAGAGTGGATTCGACATGGAGGAGGAGAAAAAAAGAGAGCACCGGAGGATATGATATAATATAATATAATAGAACGGTCAAATGTGGTTGGAAAATAACACAACATAAAACAGACTACATACAATTGCTGCCACAAAACATTTAGGACGTTTCCGAATTGCTGTAATTAAAGCAATGCCCCAGAGGAATTATATATAGGCGCGACGGCTTATTGCGCTAGAGATGGGGCGGACAATTAAGGAGAAAGGACGCGTAGTGTAGGTCACCGGGCGATTCTCAATGAATCACAATAAATGGAGGCGGCGCGCATACTTCTGCCCAATTAATGCATTAAGAGAGGTCACGGGTTATGTAAGCACCGGGCCGCTCTGCCGGGACTGGGTGGAGCCTATATATCACTCCAGGAAGTATGGGGGGACAGCAGCACGCCGCCGGATTGGCTGGACCGTTTTATTTTATTGTATTCTTTTTTTAATGATGGAATGTGATAAAATGTGGGATGAAAACGAGCAGTGGAGGGGGGGGGGGCGGGGGGGTCATAAAAAGGAGTCTCATGTCATATTGTTTTAAACTTTCGAACATGCTAAATATAAACCGGTTATATCGAGTTCCGACGGAAAGAAGTAACCCTGACATTATTTCCCTACTGACACACGCTCCCATTGAGACAGGACGCATCCTCAGCATTATCACTATTATTACTATAAACACTCACTCTCAAAAAAAATCACTCAAAATGTACTTTATATATTTTTTTAAATTTTTCTCTTAAGGAACAGCGATGGATATGTTACATGGCTGACCTGTACATTCACTAATAATCCCACAGACTTGAGAGAAAACGGTTAAGTAACTCAAGTCGTGTTTGGATAGAGGCCCACAGTGGAGGGAAGAGACACCTCCATCACACGTCCCCTACAGAAGCCATTACTCTCTGTTCATCTATACATGCTGCCATGACTGCTGCATTATAGGCGCTTTCATCTGCAAGGTAAAGGTCTCACTGTGTGTGTGTGTGTGTGTGTGTGTGTCACTCTCCCCTCCTCTGTGTTTCGATTAGGGGTTTAAAGCAAAAGCGCCGTCATTAGCAGTGCCTCGGGCACAATTCCACATTCACCCCACACACACACACACACACACACACACACACACACACACACACACACACACTCACAGAGTGTTTAAGCTTTTTAGGAAATGCCAGTTGACCTCTCCTTTCCTCACAACACCTCGCTCTTTGGTGGCAAAAGTCACGATGAGACGGAGAGAAAGAGAAAAGGGTTTCATGGTGCATGTGACCCCTGTGTGCGTGCCTATTATATCGATGTGATCTTCACACCGGGAGGGCGGTGCACCAAATATAGTTGTATACAACATCCATCATCCATGCACTGCACAATTATTGTTAACATGAATCCAAATGAAAAAAATATATATACATTAATTCATACAACATCTGATGTACAGTGCTGTCAAATGAAGTCCATGAAGACATCGTAAAAATCCATGAAAAGGTTTCCCTGCTTCATCGGAAAGTGGTCCTTTCTTGGCCTTTAAAAACGTTGAAGATCCCTGCTCTAGCCCATTTGGTGTCAGCATTATGTTATGCTTTAGCTATTGAAAAATAGCAGATCTACAGGCTCATAGCGCGCAACCGAGTGGCGCGCTACGAGCTTGTAGGTCTGCTATTTTTTTTTAAATCGAAGAACGACTGATATAGAAACATTAGCTTTTTCAGAAAACTGTCAGGATGTAGAAGACATTTTTAGAATCTGATCTCAGATTCCACCATCTACAGGCAGCCAGTGAGTTGTGTGGGTGACGTGAGGCTGAATGTTCTGTTAAGGGTTCATGTGGTTAATCACTCCGGGAGAACAGCAGCAACAACACGCCCACTCGGATATCAAATGAAACGAAACACACGGTCGGGGGGGGGGGGGAAGAGAACAAAGCCATGCAGGCACTCTTTTTACCTCCGGCCAATCATTCACCTGTGAAGCAATCAACCGTCTGTGCATGCATTCATGCATGTGCTTGTGTTTACGAGGGTATATGGCCTTGTGTGTGCGTGCGTGTGTGCGTGAGTGTGTGCGTGAGTATACTGTATTGTATTTATTTATTTATGTAATTATTAAAAAAAATCAGGGGGGTACAGGGAACAAATCTCTTGCTTTTTTGCTGTGCCTATATAGACTTTGAAGTCGGGGCAGTTGGAGGTGGTCTACCAACCCCCCCCCCGCAATGCTCAACAGCGCTAATCGCGCATGACGAGAACATGCTCGCACTTGGGTTGAACGGGCATCACTGCCGATGGTTCCTCTCAGGCTCCGAGTGGGGAGGGGCGTGGCAGTAGGGCTGCTGATTAGCATAGCCACGGGCTAACACACACGCCAGAGAAAAGCACAACAAATACAGAACGGGGCAGAAAAGAGCCGGAGTTAACTACAGAGGGAAGGTGCAAAGTGAAATGCGCAACGCCGAAGAGATATTTTCCGCCATGGGGGTGAAGGAATGTGGACCGAATCGATGCGAAGGGATCGCAGGCCCGGTGAAATCATGGAAAAATGCACTATGTATCAAAAGGCTAACTTAATTTTGACGGACTAAAATTATTAAGTGGACTGGGGAGAGAAATAATTCTGATGCGAGCGTGCCAAGAAAATGTTCCGCAACCGTGGACAAAAAAAGAATGCTACAAGGTCCTGTGGAGTGATATGCAGATATAGTGAAAGGCAGAGAGAGAGAGAGAGAGAGAGAGAGAGAGAGAGAGAGAGAGAGAGAGAGAGAGAGGAAATGGGGGCAGGGACGTTGAGCCAGGGGGGAGGCACAGACAGTTGAGTCATATTTCAGGCCTGATTGGAACTGACAAAGTGTTATTGGAGGACTCAGTCCCCACAGCATTGTTTGCTTTAGAAAGTCAGGGCCAGATTTATTATGACTGAAAAACATTAGAGAGATCGGAAGTGGGGACAGCCTAGGGAGAACGGCATGTCTGTCTACAGGGGGAGAGAGAGAGAGAGACAGAGAGAGAGAGAGAGAGAGAGAGAGAGAGAGAGAGAGAGAGAGAGAGAGAGAGAGAGAGAGAGAGAGGAGAGAGAGAGAGAGAGAAAGAGCGACAGAGAGAGAAAGAGAAAGTGAGACACGAAGAGAAATTTAGGAGGTCATATTGAGATGTATGGGGCGAGATCTGAGATATTATGCCGTTCATAAAAAAGGGATTTCAAAGTATGGTGTTGAAAACTCTCGGGTCAAGGCCCTGTAGGAGGAGAACAAGAGAATACTCCGGCTATAAAACTGTCAGTGCTGGTGGCCTATGGTTCTCCATTGCGTCACTTATGGAGACAAATGGCGGCCATCTTGCCACGTTTAGTGTTACAGCATTGGTCGCGAGGGATTGAAAAGACAGCATATGTGACAGGTGCCAGCAAAAAGTGCCTCAACTCGATTTTTACAGATTACATATTATTACAGATTATTAAAGTACAGAATGTAAGCTTTCATATGATGTATCATTCAATGAAATTGGACAATAATTGAAGGAGATATAACCATTTTAAATGATTGGGCCTTTCACCCAAAGCTGAGAAAAGTCCCTTTCAATATTCACAACATTTTTAACACCTTAGAGCTGGATAGAAGTGGGTGTGACAATGGGAGGGACAATAGGTACTTAACTCCACCCACAATGACCACCTTAGAACGTTTTAGCTGTCAACAGTGCAATATAGAAACACTGACATGCAATTTGTAAGGTGCCCCAATAAACCCTTTTGAAAGTACTAAGTATTAAATACTAAGTATAAGTATTCAAGTATTAAATACTAATTTAAGTGTTCAATTTCACTTATACACTACCTGGTTGTAAATAGCTGCAGTAGGCTACACCATTTTATACTATTTCTATTTAGTGTACATTTAGTGGATGTGGCTTACATCCGGTCTAAAGCCCACCCACTGT
>NC_137884.1:18853471-18896383 GCF_963924005.1 Protomyctophum bolini
AGAGAAAGAGAGAGAGAGAGAGAGAGAGAGAGAGAGAGAGAGAGACAGACAGAGAGAGAGAGAGAGATAGGCTGGCAGGCGTGAGCCACCTTGGCTGTTGCACAGTGCAAAGCTCTTTTTGCAAGGGAGAAATCCAGCGGGGCCCCGAGCGAGCGGCGAGGTGAGAGTGCCAGGAACTGAGCTGCTTGACAGATCTCAGAGAGAGAAAATGAGGAAGGCAGCGAGCTGTGGAGAGGAGAGAGAGCAGAGCAGAGCACATGGAACAGAGAGAGAGAGAGAGAGAGAGAGAGAGACGAGGGAGACAGACGTACTGTAACATACATGCAGGGAGAATACCCCCCCACCCCCCTCAAAAATCTAATTAAATCAGGGATGCTGGGTGGCTCAGCCATGAGTTACCACGGGCCACATGCGTCTCGTGGGCTGTTTGAGTTTGAATCTGACTCCCGGCCATGTCTGATGTGATGTCTCCCTATTATGGGCAGCGGTGGCCGAACGGTTTGCTGTGCGGTCTTGATATCGGAAAGGTCGCTAGTTCGTATCCCCGGACCGGCACGTTAAAATGACCACCGCTGAAGTGCCCTTGGACAAGGCATTGAACCCCTACCATGAAATGTTCTATGAGCAGGGCCTGGCTGTAAACAAGTTCTTGAGCTTATAGTCCAGTTACCCTGGGTAAACATAGTGCCTTTCCTTTCCCTTCTCTCTAAACTCTAATCCACACAATCTAATGAAGGCGTTGCATATAATGGTAAATCTCAAAAATCTTTTTTTACAATAGCGATCGATCGCATTCAGAAGCTCGTGATAATTATGCATCACTGCGGCGTGAACTTTCCCCGAACAACACCACCACCCGCTCAACCGCGAATCCTGTGTATAGTCATGTGTTTCACCGTGGAACCGCTGTGTGCACAGAGTTCAACTAAAGTGCCACACCAGTTCATAACACGTCATATACTCCAAACGGCCCCCGAGGAATCCTGTCATATCCGCACCGGGCCCCCCTGAAACCCCCCCCCCCCCCACTCCCGTATCCCTCTCTAAAGTGACTGTGAGGGGTGGGGTATACGGTTCTATAGGGGAGAGATAAGTTCACGCGCTGATTCCCTGACCGGGTCACCGGGTCATGCCGAGGTTGCCGTGGAAAGGGCTGATCTGGGGTGGCGATTAGGCTAATGTTATTAGCGGTGATATGACACGCTATAGCAAAAACCCAGGTGTGACTCGAGGAACAACAAGCGGCTGGTCGGCGATCTCGAGGACAGAATTGAAGGATTGAGGGGTCAATGAATCAGTTTTATATAGATTGGGGGGGGGGGGGGGTTGGGTTGGGGGGGGTTAACTGCTAGGCGAGACCAGGGCTCCAGACTAACTTTTTTTAGTCAACGTCCCGGAACCGTCCCAAAATACAATGTTAACCGTCCCGAAGAAAATGTATATAGTCCCGGGGAAAGAAAGTACAAAATATATAATACAAAAACAGCACCACTCAGATTGCGAAATTAATAACTGTATTCCTATTGTAATACAATACATGCACTACATAATTGGTTTGGCTTCATGTTTCTTCTGTAGAGATTTTAAATTTTAATCACATATCAATATTCGACCTGAGAACAGCGATATTTATTTTCAAATGGATTTTGGTATACCACAGTGAATCAATGAATAGTGACTACATACTGTAAGCTTATAAAAGGTTGTGTGCTAGGCTACTTAAAACATCTCGTTTAAAACAAGTGCAGCACTGCAGGTAGTCTATATGAATACTCAAATGTGCTTTACATGGGTGGCATGAGAAAACAAATAAAACCAACTGTATTAAGCGGAACACTAGAGACTAGACGAAGGAAGTTTTGGGGAGTGCATACTGCATTCCACAGGGTTGGGGCAGCAATTCAAGAACAACCTGATCATTAGAAAACATATGTTGCTTCAAAGGATACCAACAATACCAACATATTATTTAATGTGCCATAACCGTTTTATCTGGGCAGGTGTGGACTGTCCAACTGACAGTCGCCCCATATGGGACCTCTCACGCCGTTATACTGTAGCTCTGTATCGGAGGGAGAGGTTCCATGGGGCAGGAGACTGACGTTGACTTCCACGCTGGCTGCATGTCTCGCATCGTGTGATATATGCTAAGCTAAATGAACCACCGCAGCGGCGGCGACATATTAAAGCAACTAGAAAGCCTAGCATGGAAGCTAACGCTAACAGTTGTTGTAGCCCCATGTCCACATGGAACGTTTCCCTCCGGTATAGCACAAAACCATGCTTTTATCAACGCTTCCAACCGATAGTTTTTTAATCCAAATGTCCCATGCACGGGGGAAAAGCGATACAAGCGGCTTCTTGGTTATTTTGGGGTGAACGGTGGTGTGTTCTTGTCTGACTGACAACACTGCAGACAGCCTTTAGACGAGCGCTCCTAGTGACTCGTCTCATGCTGCTCATCGTTGAACACGAAATGTGCATTTTCAATGCAAAAACTCCTCTCGTCCCGAAACCGTCCCGAACGAGATACATTTATGTCCCAAATAGATATTTTAATAGGCCCCCGGGACGTCGGGGCGTCGTTAATCTCGAGCCCTGGGCGAGACGTACATCATGTGGGTCATGTTACTGCAGCGATATCACCAAGGGTTTATTCATTCTATCACAAGTGCAATTGTTCTGAAGAGCTGTCGAAGCACCTTAAAAATAAACTCCACAACTGCCCTGAAGAGCAGTTGACAACTGTCAGCTTATCCCCAAAGCTAGCATCGGGAGCACTCTCTGCCCATTGTATTCTGCATTGCACCCAGCTCTGCGTCCCAGATGGAAACAACAACTCTCTCTCTCTGGGTTCCATGCCAGCTTTGGACTGAGACAGAGGATAGGAGGACATCTTTTGGAAAGGGAGAGCGAAGCAGAGAGAGAGAGACAAAAAGACTGAGAACGTACGTGTGTGTGTGTGTGTGTGTGTGTGTGTGTGTGTGTGTGTCAGACTGACAGAGAGATAGAGAGAAGGAGAGCGAGAGCGAGAGAGAGCGAGAGCGAGAGAGAGGGAGAAGGAGAGAGAGAGAGAGAGAGAGAGAGAGAGAGGGAGAAGGAGAAGGAGAAGGAGAGAGAGAGAGAGAGAGAGGGAGAAGGAGAAGGAGAAGGAGAGAGAGAGAGAGAGAGAGAGAGAGAGAGGAAGAGAACATACTTCTAGAGGATGGGGACTGATGCCAGGTTGACCTTTGACCAGGGTGTGGCTCCAGGCTGGCCCGACAGCGGGCAGACAGAGCGTGTTGGTTCTGGCCTCGGACGCCAGCTGTGATATATGTTTTCCTGGAGCCAAAGAGAAGGAAGTCAGACTGCTTAAAATAAAGAGGATATCATTTATTTTTCATATAGGCTATGGGAGTTCGGATTGCCGGCACGAACCCCCGCCCCACCAAAAACAAACAAAACAAAATAAAAAGACGTTAGCAGTTTCTCCAACGTGCTTTACGGCCAGACACTGAGCCGTAAGACACTGAGTTAAGTCAATATCAGCCCGTGTCTGCTATTTCAAATCCTATTTTCTCTTTACATTCCCAATCTCAAAGGAGGAAGAAAATCCGTGTGCCTACTGTATATGTATGCACAGTAAAATAAAATCCTCTGTGTGAACTTAAACCATTTTTAACTTAACAAGAGTCTCCGGGTCCATTGGTTGCATTAACTACTGCAACCTCTCCGAGTCAGATGAACTGGGCTATGTGAGAAGGCTGTACGAGAAGGCCGAGTCACTCCGCGCATGGTGTCTGTAAGACATGCCCGTTGTCTCTGTGTCCGTCTCACCTCTCCGCTCATCAGCACAAAAATAAAGTGAGCTCTGTGCTGTATACACTCGTGTTACCTAAACAATAGCCCGCACAGACACTGGCCAGGGCAAGTCACCAGACATGGGCTTTGTGGACTGCAAAGGACTGTGGGAATGACCCAGAGGGACTCTGCATCAGAACAGGGCCCTTGGTTACACTTCCTAGTTACCATTGTGGCCCGTTAATGTCAATGTAAAGGTCTGTGTCGGTTACTAAAACAGCTGCAAATGGCTCTTGGCTCCACTTCAGAATTGTGTTTGATCATTATCAAACACCCCCATGGTCTTAAAATAAGCAAAAAGATATATATGTTTCAAAAGAAGGGCACCGGAGCGTTTTGACTTGCTGATAAAACATCCTATGATTAAAGCACTCCAGCCCACACAGGCCCTCGTCACGTTTATCCTTTTGAAATTGGGTTCAGGGTGTCGGGCCAAAGAGCCAGACACCCTGAGAGGGGCTAATTGAACGTTTTCTATGAAATAAAACACATGTTATTGTATGTCCCGTGATCAATTTCAGAAGAAAAAACAAAAAACTACCAACCCATGAACCTTATATAGCGCCTACTGTGAGGTTGGTTGGTTCCCACAAAATGGCTCCTGTCTGTTCGAGAACACCTGGTTGCCAGCTGAAGCACAGCGAGGGACCTCGAGGCCCAGGGGCCAAACCCGGGGCTTCCTCAGCCCAAACCCAGGGGCCACCCAGTCTTTGTCCCCGGGGCCGGCTGGGCCGCTCGGATTCCCTGCTTCCTCACACAGCCCCGTAAGAGAATACCCAAACTACATGGGGTCCATGGAATGGTCATGACCAAGGATGTGTGTGAATGCGTATATATTTGGAAAGGTTGAATGTACTGTGTGTGTGCGCGCGTGTGTGTGTGTGTGTGTGTGTGTGTAGGGGGGGAGGGGGGTGTCTTGATATGTGTTCTTCACAGAGCGACAGGGTGGACATCAACATGCTTCAGGTGAGTGGAGCTGAATGGTGCACCTGCGTCATTGTCAGTGGTGCGATGCCTTCACCCTTCACCCTTGGTCCTGAAACTGTAAACCTGGAAATACAGGAGAACGACAGGGACCTCCAAATATAGAGACGGTGTGTGTGTGTGTGTGTGTGTGTGTGTGCGCGTGCGTGCGTGTCCCTTTTTATCCTTGAAAGTTCACCGTTATAGTCGTTAATTGAAAACACAAAACTTCCTACGCGCGGGTG
This sequence comes from Protomyctophum bolini, assembly GCF_963924005.1. NCBI lineage: Eukaryota > Metazoa > Chordata > Actinopteri > Myctophiformes > Myctophidae > Protomyctophum > Protomyctophum bolini. The sequence continues at coordinate 18,858,520 of NC_137884.1, forward strand.
AACAATAGCTCAGCGTTGCCTAGTCCTGGGTTCAGACAAAGGGCCCCAGGAAGTGCACGAAGCATATTCGGAGGCTTCAAACGTGAACGGCCGTGCAGCTGCGAAGGACATTAGACTATGATGAGAGCGCAACATCCTCAGCGCTGACAATGTACGGTGTTATGTTGAAGAGGAGAACCCTGGCTCCCTCGTTAGAGGTGAAACGTCCTGGTGTTATGTTGAAGAGGAGAACCCTGGCTCCCTCGTTAGAGAGGTGAAACGTCCTGGTGTTATGTTGAAGAGGAGAACCCTGGCTCCCTCGTTAGAGAGGAGAAACGTCCTGGTGTTATGTTGAAGAGGAGAACCCTGGCTCCCTCGTTAGAGGAGAAACGTCCTGGTGTTATGTTGAAGAGGAGAACCCTGGCTCCCTCGTTAAGAGAGGTGAAACGTCCTGGTGTTATGTTGAAGAGGAGAACCCTGGCTCCCTCGTTAGAGGTGAAACGTCCTGGTGTTATGTTGAAGAGGAGAACCCTGGCTCCCTCGTTAGAGGAGAAACGTCCTGGTGTTATGTTGAAGAGGAGAACCCTGGCTCCCTCGTTAGAGGAGAAACGTCCTGGTGTTATGTTGAAGAGGAGAACCCTGGCTCCCTCGTTAGAGGAGAAACGTCCTGGTGTTAAGGTGAAGAGGAGAACCCTGGCTCCCTCGTTAGAGGAGAAACGTCCTGGTGTTATGTTGAAGAGGAGAACCCTGGCTCCCTCGTTAGAGAGGAGAAACGTCCTGGTGTTATGTTGAAGAGGAGAACCCTGGCTCCCTCGTTAGAGAGTGAAACGTCCTGGTGTTATGTTGAAGAGGAGAACCCTGGCTCCCTCGTTAGAGAGGTGAAACGTCCTGGTGTTATGTTGAAGAGGAGAACCCTGGCTCCCTCGTTAGAGAGGTGAAACGTCCTGGTGTTATGTTGAAGAGGAGAACCCTGGCTCCCTCGTTAGAGAGGTGAAACGTCGGCCGGGCCTGGCCCCGGCAGCCCCTCTAAGAGCCCGGTTATTACGGGCCTTATTGTTATTACTGCCTGTTTTTTAAAGGGGTAGGCAAGCCAAGGGAGTAATCCACCCGTCAGCACTCACATTAATGGCCTAATTGGCCTCTTCTCTCCCAGTCAAAACGCAGGCCCCGTCGTCACGGAAAAGCCTAAGCCCTCGGAGCCCCTCTCACTCACGACCGGAGAAATGCACACTGTGTCTGCAAAGTGGAGCCGTCACTGCCTCCCTCGCTCTCCCTTGTTCGCGCTGTCATTCGCCGTTTCCTCTCTCATTCTCTTTCACTCCCTCTCGTTCTCCTCTGTCATCTCTGGCACCGGCTCAAAGGGGAGTTCAGCGGTTTTAACCACCAGGCTTAATGTATAGAATGTGTTGTCGACCGAGAGACTAATTAGGACAAAGGGTGTGACGGCGAGGATTACAGACAATATGGAATGGATCTCTCGGGAAAGAGTCGACTCTCACTTGAGAAGAAAGTATATAAATAAACTAGCTTACATATTTATTTATTTTTTGTGAATGATAAAAAAAAGTTTTACATGTAATACCAAACTGCTACAGTAGATTTGCCATCAAAGGGACATCTAAACCTCATCCATATGTTCAAGATAAGTTGGTAGGATAAACTTTGAGATTTATACCACTTTGCCAATGGTTACATCCTAGAGCTAGTACAGATGACCAACATGTCATTGTCTCCACCAGGCCGAAGGCATGGGGAGAGAGTATGTTTCGCACTCCATACGTGTGTGTGTGTGTGTGTGTGTGTGTGTGTGTGTGTGTGTGTGTCCTTCTGTGTACGGCTAATCTCCAGCATCGGATCTGTCCGATATTTCATATTCCATTCTGATTGGCTAACATTGGCTTTCAAAGTTTGCAGGATTGTCCCGTTTTGAACAAAAAGCCTCAACTCACGAATGCAGTGTGCAATTTATGTGAAATCTTTCATGAACTTGGCTGAGGAATATATCCCACCCTTTTCACATTGGCCTGTTAAAGCGCCACCAACGGGTGGATTTTTGAAAATAAATGCCTCAAATAGTCCAATTACCATCCAAGGCGTAAGAAGAAATGTCACCCGTTTCACATTGGCCTATTATAGCGCCACCTATAATGCTAAACCTCACTGTGTGAAAAGTGTGCATTACTGTATCTTCTACATCAGGGGTTCTCAACCCAAATTATTTTGGTGACCTGGCTGTAAAATGGAAATTAAGAGTTTAGATAGTACACATAGTGCATGCATAAACTTTCCTTAATGATTATATCTGGTTTCAGTATTTATTGATGATGTATTTTCGCTATTATTAAGGTTATTGTAATGGTCAATTTGTATTGAGGGTGGGAAGGGGGGCTGGGGTCGCAACACACGGCATTTCCGGGGGGCCCCAGCCAAAAAACGTTGAGAACCCCCGTTTATACATGACCAGAAAACCACCACCAGCTTCTCTCATTCTCTCACGAGTCACGACTATTAGAGCTCACGGTAAAGGTTTCCCCCATGAAACCTTAACAAGGAAAACACTCCCAAACAAAACATTCTTGTTAGATAAACACCCCCCTCCCAGCCACCACCCATTGGCCGATTTCACAATACTCACACTAAATGCATCATAGCGCTAATCTAATTGCTTGGATAGCAGACCACATTTCAAGATGCTGTTGTCAGTGTCTGTCCAGAAAGAGCTTTCCATAGCCTTACATTCCCCTGTGAACTGCGGAGGGAGCGAGGTCAGCCAAAGTGTGAACAGAACTATCTGCAGACTGGGGGGGGGGTTAGCGGACTAAATGAAGAGATTAGTAGGACGTGAACTGCCACAGGTGGACACGGTTATTCTATCATTTCCTAAACTTAATTAAATCAGCAATATAGGCTAAGAAAAGGGGACAACGGTGAGGGACGAGAGAGAGGGAGAGAGGAGAGGCGAGGTGGGAGATATTGCCGGCTATCACCGTGGCCATCTATACATACATGGCTGGCTACCCGCGGTAGTTACGTTCACAATTTACCCCCCTTTGAAACGGAGAAAGTGGTAACCTGCACACAATGCACATAAGTGTATGCATTACAGTACACACACACACACACACACACACACACACACACACACACACACACACACACTGGTGCTCCCTTGACTGAGAGGTGAGAGAGGTATGGTTGGAAGTTGGCGTGAGGTTTCGATGGTATAGGAATTATAGGAACCCCGGCTGGAAGCATAGACTGCGTGCGTGCGTGCGTGCGCGAGTGTAGCCAGGCTGTGGGTCAGGGGTGTGAGGAGGGAGAGGTGGGGATGAGGGGACGGTGGGTGGGGGGCTTGGGGAGGGTCTCATGTGTTAGTGTAACTGAAGCTGTCACCCGGCCCCGGGGTCACCTCCCCAAAGCACGCCGGCTGTCTCTTTTAATAGACTAAACACATATGTCTCTCTCCACCGCCGCATGACGACCATGCAGGAGAAAGCCACGGACAGGGAGGGAGGGAGGGGGACGGTTGGCGGGGGGTGACTTCATAATTGGCCGGTCAAAATTGACGATTTTCTAATGGCTTAATGGGAACTGACAATAATATGAGACGCTGCCATTTGGTGCGACCTCGTCCATATCGCTGCTTTGACTTGGTATAGATTCAGTTACTATTGGCCTAATAGTTGTCTGAATTAGTTAGCGGCCATCATCGGCCCATACAGTAGACGCACAGAAACACACGCACGTGCACAGTTGCACACGCGCACACACACAGTGTGTGCCCTCACTGAGTGAGCAAATAATACACACACACACACACACACACAGAGCAATCTCTCTGTACTAATTTTGATAGCAATGATTGGTAATACAATTTTGCATATCATATAAAAATGACACGTATGTGCAGTGAGGAGCGCTCTTATCATCATACATCACATTCCCTGCTGAGCCAATCAAATCATCACAAAAGTCATTCCGGGCCAATCAACTTCACTTTCATGCCCTCACTTTCATCTTCAACATGTACTTTGCTCAGCCAATAAAATCCTTATGGGGTAGCATCAGCCAATCACAAGCCAATGTTTGTGTTCACACAGACACACGAAGCTGGGAATTAGGAGGAGCTAGGTGCCCCTCAAAAATAAAACAGAATACATGTTTCATGTCAAAGCGTAAAATCACTCTTAGGAGGAGGGCAGAAGACAGCCAGGGAGCACGCTTGTCTCGTCAAACCATGTGAATTCCATTGAAAATGAATTGCGAGCTTGCGACACACAGGAGGAGACAGCTGTCTCTTAGGTGTGAACGGCCCCTTAAGCTGCGTTCAGACTTGAATATATATATATATATATATATATATATATATATATTATATTCGCCTCGGTTCGTCCCGTTTGTATCGCGCCCATTCGTGCAATTCTCAAATTTGCTAATTTGTAATCGCGTCGCTCTAACCACTCAAGTCTGAACGCACCTTAAGTCGCATAAAATGTAGGCGAGACAGAATGATATGATCACTTCATCTACCTCACAACCACCCCGTTCAATTCAGAAAGGATTTAATGTTTTGTACAGTTATAAACACCGAGTAGGACTTATATATGAAACCTTAGAAACCGTATAGAAACTAGAAAGAAAGATGAAGACGATATTAAAACTTTGATCGTGAGGAGTGATCTGCCATGTTCGCTGGAAAAGAATCTGAATCTAAATGTGAACGTTTTTGAAAATGTTTGCCTGTATAACCACACGCTCAAAATATATAGGGGTGCCAAATTGCCGCAGCCAGGTTGAAAGTGCAGGTTGAGGGTCTGGAATGGGTGAAGCTCTGCCTCTCATGGCCTGCACAGGCACGGTGTAATGACACTGGAGAGACGATAGGAGAAGATGGGAGAACAGTGGCACAATGTCGTTGGCAGCAAGCTAAGGCCCCGAGAGAGAGAGAGAGAGAGAGAGAGAGAGAGAGAGAGAGGATACAGCAACCCAAGACAAGGGCAAAGGAGAGAGAGAGAGAGAGAGAGAGAGAGAGCGAGAGAGAGACAGAAGGTGACTTAGGGAGGAGCTTTGCTAGTGAACCGTGAGGGGGCCAGAAGTGAGTCTGGAGGAGAGAGGGGCCTCTCTCTCCCATCCCCTCCCTCCCTCTTCAAACGGGGCTCTTCAGAGGGTAGCTGCTGGCTGGGCTGTGCTGTTGAACTTGGCCTTGCCGTCACTCCAAGGCAACCCGACACCCTGCACAGAGGGCCCTGACAGACACGGGGGGGGGGGGGGACGAGGGGAGGGGGGGGAGGCGAGGGCCCGCTGGGACGCCGAGTGCATTTCAAACCCATCAGTGTCAGTTAGTTCACTAAGTGGTGACATAATCACCATCGCCATGGCTGCTCCTTTGGGAGGGGGAGAGGCAGAGAGAGGGGGCCCCGCATGGTCCCGCTCCTCCTGCTGCTGCTGCTACGACCCGCCCTGTCCAGAGCCATAGAGTGAGACAGAGTTATACCACAACTACCTTCACGTCACGGGGGCCAGTCCAATGGCGGCTCTGTATACGTATACTTGCTGTTGAATGGGGACAACAACATGGGGACAAGATATAGCCCTGGACCGGAAAAGTTGGCAGAAGTGCATTGGACTCAGGCAGCCCAGCGTTATAATGATCTTAAATCCCTTTTTTTTAGATTGTTTTTTTAGTAATAGTACAAGATAAACATTACAGAGACTTTAGTTGTCACTGTGCAATACTTTACAACAGTTGTCATGTTGCACACATGCCTAAAATTGCTCTTATTTGCGCCGCCCTTGTTGAAAACAATGTATTTCAGACTGCAGCTTGTCTCCCCGTTCAAGGCTGCATGAACAGCTCCTCAAGTGCTCAGTTTTCTGACCCCTCAATGTCCCAACTCTGTCTTACTCTATGGCTCTGGCCATAGAGTAAGACACACCGATGGAGGTTGGGAAGGTTGGGTTAGACTGAAACTGTTGCGTTTCACGGGTGGGTGGGGGGACAGGGGGACACTTTGTGCTCAATATAGGATGCTTTGAAGGTGACCTCATGTGTACATTAGCGTAACCCCCCGTTAAAACCATACTGCGCAAACTTTGCTCTTGAGTCTATAGCCCATTTAGACCGGAGGCCGAATCTAAAATGAAAAAGTCTTATCCTGACAGTAAAAAAATAGAAAAAAAACCCCATGTTTCTATGTCAGTGGTTCTCAAACTATTTCATGTCAAGGACCCCTATAGAATTATCTGTATTTGACCCCCATCTCAAAATATGCAGTTCCAGGGGAGTCCCCTGCAGAAGCAAAGATTTGAGGTAAAAAAACGTAAAACAACTGCTTCTTCTGGCAGTAAAAAAACATGGGCATGGCCGTTTTAAGCCCAATGAGTGGTTTTTTTGCAAAACAAATGCTTGGAATGGATTCAGCATCATGAAAACCCCCTAGTTTGACACATCACATGCTAGATAAAGCATAATGAAATGTTGAATATTTTGCCTTCTATATGTTGTTAATGGTATGGTCACATATTATGCCAATAATAAAAATTGCTCAACATAATTGATGCAAGTTATAGCATCCGGCAGTTTCTACATGCTGGGGACCCATACTAAAAATTTCTAACATAAAACGTTGGTGTACTCAACATGTCCGGGTTCACTTTTTGGCTACTAGGCTATAATGCTCAAAACAACAAAAGGGATTCCCGAACCAGCTATATACGCAAACTCGGCCCCATTGAAGTTGCTCTAGAAAAATCAGTGACATGCAGAGGGAGATCATCATGGTACCCTCGCCACCGACCGAGCCCGTATGTGTGTGCCTTCCTGTTTGTACCACATGAATGGCGAGGAAATCACCATGCCATGCAGGCACAGGAAGACAACAAACAGGCTGTGATCCGAATGACTGGGGGTTTTCTTAAGACAACTTAAAAGTGATTCTCTTGTTTATGTACGTTGTCCATTTCCACCTTTCAAAAGGCACGTATATAGCCTACGTACACAGTAGAAATAGCACGAGGCACTTTGAATAGAGCGTAGCCTACTTACTTTCCCCTTTAACCCAGTGTGGGCGGGAACCCCTTTTGGTGTTAGCATTATGTTATGCTTTAGCTATTGAAAAATAGCACATCTATACAAGCTCATATAGCAGGTCTACTATTTTTGAAAAATGGAAGAACGACTGACATAGAAACATAGCTTTTTCAGAAAACTATGGATTTAGAAGACAATTTTAGAATCTGATCTCAGGTCAAAATGGGTTAATTGATCTGGTACAGAGACAGACATTTTAGTCGACATCTCGTCGACTAAAATGACAAAAAATCGACAAACATAGTATGTTTTTTTTCCGACATACAGTACAATACAAACCACACCTGTGTGAAGTGAGGGGCGCTCTAATCATCATACATCACATCATCTCATTCTGGCCAATCACAATTTGCGTCCTCACTTTCCGCGCTTCACTTTTCTGCCCTCACTTTTATCGTCAATATGTACTTTGCTCAGCCAATCAAATCATCGCTACGTGGTGATGATCATGCCAATCACATTAGTGTTTACACAAACCCTTCAAGCTGCGCATATATAGCGCCCCTCAAAAAACTAAGCCATGATGTCTAAACTATGACTAAATATACTGAACATTTAAAACTAGACTAAAATGGAGACCTCTGACGGCATTCTGACAAACAAAAGGCCACATCAGTCAGCTCCGTGTATGGGCAAAAAGGAGGCATGTCCTTATATGGGCATAACATTAAAAAGGTAAAACCGGACAGAAACATATCTCCATAGACAGGAACAAAAGAGACATAGGCAGTAGGGGTCAATGTGTTAACATAGCAAAGCTCATGCTGTGGCATGTTCTGCACTGCACTCAGCCCCCCCCCCCCGACGGACTTATCTCGACTGGCACGAAAACACGTGTGAGAAAGTATAGCCCGCAAGTTTGTTTGTTTGCTCTGGGTTTTCGTATCTGCTTCAAGCAGCTATCTGGATAACATTCTAACCTGGGAGTATAGCGTGTCTTGGCCCAATCCTCAGAAAAAGATGCTTATCGTACCACAAAGCTATGAGACATCACTTTGTCACTGCGCACTATGTATAGCCTATACTACACTGCTGCTGCTATACCACCTCTGTTACCAGTACTAGAACGGCAGTCTGCATGGGGCTCGCGTTAGCGTCGATCAATCATTTACAAATTGCCATGCTAAAACCGTGCATAAAATGGCCATGATAAAAAGGAGGATGAATGGCTTGATCATGTGATCACCAATAAGGCCTCCTCATCGGTGCTGGCTATCTATTGATGGACAAGACAAAGAAGCTTATCAAGGAGTGCTGATAGCACGCTGGCCAATTAAGATAGGAGGACCGTCACTATCATAGCATAGGTATATAGCCCACTATCACCATCAAGGAACGAGGGGAATAAAAGGCAAAGTGAATTGAATCTGTAAATACAAAAAAAACCCTTTTAAATTGTTAAAAGGCCCCAAGTATTTTGAAATTAGATATTGATTTGCTCTTTTGGGTAAAACGGGGTAAAGGAGAATGTGTTTATGTAATCTCGTGCAGGGGAGGCGACGGCGAAAATGTAGCAGTATTGTGGCAATAAGGCACTAGATGGCACTAATGAATGGTAATTATACCCACCTGTTCTCCGTCCAAAACAAACCACCACTAATTACTCTCCCAAATAAGGTCAGCGTTCCCTTTGAACGAACCCGTCTCTCCTATAAACAATTAGAGGAGATATCTGTACTGACTAATACGTGGCGTGAACCATGCTTGAGCAAACGGAACATATAATCTGACAAGGGGTTGTTGACAGACATCACACAGACACACCACCACAACTAACTATACACACAGGCTGAGCCACAACAACAACGACGTCGCACAATCTCAGTTCCACAAAACGACTGAGATTTCAACAAGCACGGAGGAGGAGGAGGAGGAGGAGGAGGAGGAGGAGGAGGAGTCCATGCACACAGATATACACTAGGCCTCCTTTAAAACGGTGCAGCGGGGTGACACAAGGAAAGCTGTCTGGAGGTTGCGGGGCTTCTCGTATAGATATGGGCCTGAGACATGTCAACTTAGTGGAGATGTCAACCCTCTTGTGTTTACGAGAGGGCCAGGGAGCAGAGTGATAATGCCGGCCAGTGATGGGGCGAGGGAGGGGGGTTAGTTATCGTGCACACGGGGGCGAGGTACTCTCTCTCTCTCTCTCAACACCCCCCCCCCCCCCCCCCCCCCAACCCCGTTTGCCACCGCGAGGCCCTGTAATCGCCCATCTGGGGCTCCCCGTGTCGCCGTTCTCCTGTTTGCCGTCGGACCTTATCGTAGGCAGGAGCTTAATCTGTGCCAGTGATAAGATATGTTCGTCGCTACACACACACACACACACACACACACACACACTTACACACACGGCCATATATACACTGCTCTGGGCACTCCGTTGGCCAGTCAGTGATGCTCTGATATACAGTATGTGTGTTGTGTGTGCCGTCGCGTTCCCATAACTGAAGATTATTCTTTTTTTCTTCACCATATGAGGTACATTGAGAGAATTCCATCAAAGTTTACAAAATCCACGGCATAAATTGGTGTAGAGCAACGGGTTCCCAAACACTGGGTCGGGGACCCATCTGTGGGTCGCGGACACATTTGTATGGGTCCCCCTCTATTTTCCCTCAATGAAAATAAATTCCATCAATTAAAATACACAAGTGTTTAAGGAGTGGTGAAAATAGCCAATCTACAAGATCACAACGCGGTGCGAAGCGACGCGTTGTGAGCTTGTAAATCTGCTATTTTCACTATAGTTTGTGTCCCTGGGAGACGCAAAAGTTCTCTTCTGCATGTGTTACACTTACAGGCTAAACAGTTTGGGAACCACTGGTGTAGAGAAGGATACAGGACGCTAAACCGTATAACCACACTTTTCATTTACTCTTCAGATCGCGCTTCGCAAAATCACACTGCGAGCATTTTAAGGTTATTGACTTCAGCTGACCACATGAAGCCATGCTACTGTATAAGCGATCCTGCTGATAATAACAGACATCTAGTTCTGTCGCACCTGTAGAAAAAAACAACAACATTTGAACTTGGGACGCTTTTCTCACATGAAGTAAAAAAGCCACAACACTGAATGCCCCAGTGATAGCATCTCCCTGTGCGCACATGCATTCACTCATTAACACGCATGCAGTCTGATTTCACATGCATTCACTCATCAACACGCATGCAGTCTGATTTCAGGGATCAGATAAAAACCACGTGAGGAAAATAGGTTTATCTCTTTGGTGGACATGTCCACGAGTTCCTCTGACGGCTGCCATATGAGGGCAGATATCCTCTCTCACGTTCTTCATGTGGTTTAGATACGTTGTTGAGAGCAGGCACCAGAGAGAGAGAGAGAGAGAGAGAGAGATGGAGAGAAAGATCATCCTGGCATGACCTCTGCGGTCTCGGTGAGTCTCTGAACCCGTCATCTCTGCAGAATGCAGATCACGCACATGGCAGAGTCAGACATACTGCAGACATACTCTCCGACTGAGTGCGAACGCGTTCATGGCTATGCAGGTGGATAAATGGCAGTGCACACTCGGCTGTACAGTATGTACAAAGACAATTGAGCAGTTGAGACGAATAACAGTCCACGTCCAAAATGTATTCTGAAACCCTCCCCGAAAAGGCCTAGCCTTTAGACTGTTATTTGTCTCAACTGCTCAATTGTATATGGATATGACTAGATAAAGTGCCCCTCGGGGCACAGGTCTCCACCAGGGCAGGTCAGGTTGTGGCCTCCTGGTGGCGCTATAATAGGTCAATGTGAAAAGGGTGCCATTTCTCCTTACACCTTGGATGGCAATTGGGATGATTTGAGGCATTTTGTTCCAAAAATGTGATTTGCAAAAATCCACCTGTTGGTGGCGCTATAACAGGCCAATGTGAAAAGGGTGGGATATATTCCTCAGGCTAGTAGGAAAGTCCGTGAAAGATTTCACGTAAATTGCGTTCATGAGTTCATGATTTGAGGCTTTTTGTTCAAAACGGTTTTTGGACAGAATCTAGACTAGGATAAATATCCAAAAATGTGTTTTTTAAAAGTTGGCCTCCTGGTGTATCATTGGCATCCAGGCATCGACCGGGTTAACTGTGCCGGAGATTAGCTGTACACAGACACACACACACACACACACACACACGGACAGAATGCAAAACATACTCTCTACCTATTCCTTCGGCCTGGTGGAGACAATCATGAGAGCGAGAGAGAGAGAGAGAGAGAGGGAGACTGTATACTTGCTGCCGGGCAGAAACCTCTCATCTCCACATTGTAACTTTTGTCACACCAAAGCATCAAAAGTAGCAGATCCACAAGCTCGAAGCGCGCCCCGATTTGAGCTCGCCGATCTGTTACTTTTCAATATGAATCCCGAAAAGTAACCGTTTTGGACATACAAGGTTTTACTAAAACACACACACACACACACACACACACACACACACACACACACACACATTTAACCAATGTTATACCTTTGTAATAATAATGCTAAAGGGTACGGCGTGAATGAAATGCAGTGCGCCGCGATGCAGCGCGATTGTCAATAATGCATCGGTTTTTTGCACAATAGACGGTATTATTGAAAGGGCTGTGGGCAAATGTGCCGGTGACAGCAGTGGAAGGACAGGCACGGTAACCCGAGAGAGTCTCTCTGTGCTTCCATCGCTGGACCGTCGCCCATCTCTTTATCATTACCGCAGAGAAGGGAAAAACACACAAAATATGTTTACACCACACTGATAACATCCAGCACTCTGCCACCATGCACGACTACACTCAATATTAATAGATACCGTGAAGCGCGCGCACGCACACACACACACACGCGCACACACGCGCACACACGGGGGCACACACACACAAACAGTAATATTGCCCATTACAAGCTACTGAAATATCCGTTAATTCTCTCATTAAACCTACAACGACTGGATTTGTCATAATAATTGAGCCGAAGATTAACTGTAAAGTTATTTGCAAGGAAACTGCTTTATCTGTTCATTCTTTGACTATATTTGTATTCTTTATTAAAATTATATATATTAATTGTGTAGTATTACTATACTTAAAACAGTGTTTTGTTTCCAATCAGAATTGAACACTTGCTATTACTAGGACGTGGTCCGCGTTTCAAACAGGCCGCCTCTCTTCTCCTATACATATTTGCTTATCAGATAGAGTGCAGATATCGATTTCCTGGATAGCGGGTGATAAGGTCTTTACATGGCCGCTCCCGCCATGAGCTCTATAGTGAATATTTTATCCTCTGAGGATTATAATGAGTGATTAGCGTCAGCCGGAGCCATATCATGAGAAACACGCTTTAATAATTCACTAATCAAACTTCTATCTATAAACAGGCTTATAATGCTTAATTCAATCGAAATTAATACACTGGTTTGCTGGGCACACCAAAAAGGGATAGAATTGACATTTTGTGATTTTACTGTACACTCCATACATGAGCCCACAAATACACATACACAAATCTAAGCCATGTCACCGTCAGTCAGTTGTAATAGCATGTTTCATTTTTCCAACCTCTACAGTTCCTTAGTAAACATGCGTGTGTGTGTGTGTGTGTGTGTGTGTGTGTGTGTGTGTGTGTGTGTGTGTGCGTGTGCGTGCGTGTGTGTCTTGAAGAATCTGTCCAAGGGGTAACAGACTTTAAGGAGCCTGAGAGAGGACTATAATGGTGATCTGGCAAGTTTTGAGGCAACCGTATGCAAACTATAGTTGGCCTGGTGTAACCTAAAACACCAGAAAGCAAACGCATCAAAAATACACACACACACACACACACACACACACACACACACACACACACACACACACACACACACACACACACACAGTATATGTGATTAAGTCTGATAGTGAACAGGCTTCACTCTCAGTACTCAGAAAGTAATGGCCAGGTTTTCTATGAATTCTTCAAACTCAGATGGACTATACTTCTACTTTCAATCATTTTCATACTCAGAATATGATGCATTACAATATCCCTGCTATAGCCTTTTTTTCCCCCCCCTAATGCAAAACAGGTTTTGTTTTCATTTCATTTTTTTTTTTAATCGTTTCATAAAAATAAATAACTGACAATCGAGCAAGTACAGTAGCCGGTAAGTGTTAACTGAGAGTATATAAATGGAACCATAAGTACCTTTTATGGTTCCATTTGGTTCCATTTTGTAATGTAATAATGAAATGAACACAAGCGGATTTGAAAAGGTAACACAGTAAACACACAACCACACACACACACACACACACACACACACACACACACACACACACACACACACACACACACACACACACACACCGGACTATACTTCAGAATATCCAAAATGGGTTGAAAGTTCCAGCAGTTCCTTTGAGCCCGAGGCGAGGTCTAAATCAAGAGGAAGTCGTATAACCGGGGACTTGTCATATTTACAACTGCTGGGGGAGAAAAAAATGGCTGCAGACATACGATGGAGGGCAGCACAATGCCACGGGAAGGTCTTCCAAGACAAGCGTGATTACTGTTGCTCTTTTGCCCTTTTATGTCGGGTATTTTATGGCATACTTTCAATAGCACCGGCTGTAATAAACCAAACAGGGGGGGGGGGGGGGGGATAATAGAGAGATCAAGACGTTATCAAATAGGTTTTTTAGGATGGGAAATGTCCCCTATATTTTCCCCTGGACCTTTATTATTCAGGACAGGGAGATGTACTGTACAGTGCATGGTTGTAAGAAACGGGAATAATCTCATGCAGCAGATTAAGTGGATTAATTAGGGTTTTATTCATCAGGGTGAATTGGTACCTAAAGAGCTTCCCGCTGCAATGACAAGGATTTTTCACCCTTAATTATCCTGGCTGGTGGAATGCAGTCCTGTATGTGTGTGTGTTCCACACGACAGCACGAGAACAGCTCTGCGTGCACAATGCACATACTGTACATGCGTCTGTGCGTGCGTGCGTACGTGCGTCTGCAGATGTGGTGCAGAAAAGGCATGTGTAAACCTCATGTATAATTTTTTTTATTTTTTTTCCCCCTGCACAAGCTCTGGCAAAACCACAGAGTTATCTGTCCATCGAGAACCTCACTGCATTTAATCCTTATCTAGACATCATTTTCCACTTCACCGAGCCATCGTTGTCTCTCACACTCTCCCTCTATCGATAGCCCATATGCAAAAACAAACAAATCACTAAACTCACTCAGCAACACGTGCAATCGTGTGGCCACGAAAAAAGAAAAAAAAACCCTGATCATGTTTGAAGCAAAATTCAATCAGAATATATATATTTTTAAATACATCATGAGGGGTAGGCGATGATGGGTAATTACACCCTTTAATGAGTTGGTATATTTAAGCTTAAGTGATAATGTATTGCTAGAGGGTTTTAATACCCGAAGGGGCAATTTTTATAGCACAAAAATTCACCTCTTGCTATATTTTCAAATGAACGCCTATTTTATCAAAACAAAGTTAATTGCACAGCAAAAGGAGCATATAAATGTACGGAGGAAGAAAGAATTGAGGCACAAAATGGATAATGGACATTTTCAGATCTCTTACACTGGAGTCCAACAGCCGTATGAATTAAAACATACTGGAATGTACACGCCTAGATCCGATTCAAAAGCAACATTTACACAACCTTAACATTCAGACACACTCAGCCATTGGAGAGGCAGCTCCGGTGTACAAGAGAAAGGCACTTCTTCGTCCTCGGTTCAAGGAAGTGGTGGCGAGTCGATTTTAAGGGCCCATTCAAAAGGAAAACAAGAGCTTCTCAGAGAAACAAAACGTCGACGTGAATATGGGACTTTCTCAAGTTCCATCCTGTCGCCGACCAGCACAAAAGGAGAGAGACCTGGAGGAGTCGAGCATCCCCCAAACAGTCAGATAACGGGGCTGGGGGGTAAAGAGGCAGAGATGGGAGGGGGTACAAGGGGGGGATGCAGGGGGTGGGCATTCACAGACCAGGGTCAGTCGAAATGCTTGACTGGCGAAATGTCTGATACCCATCTAAGGTCTTTAGTCTGCCTCTCCACCTGACTGACAGCCTGCTCTGTGGGAAGCGGTGTGTGTGCGCGTGTGTGTGTGTGTGTGTGTGTGTGTGTGTGTGTGTGTGTGTGTGTGTGTCCGTCCATCCTCATGCATATGTGGGCTAGAATTATGCTTATACAGTATAAGGACCCATACGAGAAGATTGTCCACCCACTCCTGTGCTGCCGTGACCCGGCCTAAAACCACCGTAAAGGAATCTCAGCCGATCAGGCTGACACCCACATGCAGACCTGGTTTTTTTTACGGAGACATGAGGCTTCAAAGGCCCTCTGTCACACGAGGTGACATTTTAAACGCTCGTACACATGCTGAGGAAGCAGAATGCCGCGGCATAGAATACACAGTAGTTTGTTTCCTTTGATACTCACTCAAATATGTATACACAGCAAAACATACTGCATTCACCCGAGGAACATCAAACATATGAATATACTATAAGGGATTTTTTCTTTACTTCAGGGCAATGTGATAAGGGATAACAAACACTTGAAATGGACTAATTTGAGCGTAAAACAGGTGCAACTGTAATCTGTGACCATTGCTGAGGGGGGGAAAAACAGCTGAATTTATTTTGTTTAAAAAATAAAATAAAACATGAGATAATTATTTGGACTGCTCCAAAACATGTTTCACAGGAAAACAATTATAATAAGCATTGAATATTAATGAGACTGCTATTTGTGAGTTGCAATATAGATTCATATTAGACTATATAATTGTATTATATAGAACGTGAACAGAAGGTATTCCAAAAGCAACTGAAAATAACCAGGTTACGTTACTGGGTCCGAATAATCCAACAGATTCTACAACATGTACGTAATCGAGCAAGCAAAAAGTGGTGATGGGTTCCATTTTTAAAGTAATTTAAAAGTGTATGCCATATTATAATTTATATATGAAGCTGCATCACTATTTGGAGAAATGTATACATTTCAAATTAATACATTTCAAATGCACATCAACCAATATTAGAGCTATTATTGGGTAATATACATGAATACAAATAAATCAGTATGTTATATGTATTTGTGTTCAAGTTAAAGTGAAATTTAATTGCCAAATAAATATCTTAATTAATAGACTTTCTTATTGAGAATAATTCTTTACGGCATTGTCATTTTACTAAACGGAAATAGAAACACAGCATAGCATGCCGTCTTTAAATGAGAAGCATGCCGATTGTTTTTAATATGAAAGCCTTCAAGCCGGCTTCAGTGCCAAACATTTACCATGAAGAGGGAGTATTTTCTTTTGGTGATTAATGCTAATATTTTCAATGGGTGACATGAATCACGGCCACTTCCCCCATATACCTCCGTAAGGCTTCATCACTTTCGCTCAGCTATTAGCACTAAAAGTAGGTCAACAGGGATTTCCTGCAATTTATTAAAAAAAAGTTTCTTTCAAAACAACATACATGGCCTTTTGTAATAGCACTTCAACTCCATATACTGTTCTTTTTTTTTTCTTTTTTTTCTTTTTTTACATATAACGGAACCAAAAATCACAACAACCTGTCATTTCTTC
The DNA here is from genome assembly GCF_963924005.1 of Protomyctophum bolini. Taxonomy (NCBI): domain Eukaryota; kingdom Metazoa; phylum Chordata; class Actinopteri; order Myctophiformes; family Myctophidae; genus Protomyctophum; species Protomyctophum bolini. The sequence goes on from NC_137884.1 coordinate 18,875,185, forward strand.
TTTTAGATTGCCTGACGGAGGAGGAAACAAAAGAACCACGATCAACTGTCGGAGGAAGGCAAGAAGTGGCTGCATTCTCCCAGACAGCAACACGAGGACCTCCCTCTCTCACACTCTGAACTGAGAGAAAAACAGGCACTCTCCTGGAGATTCAGCGCTGAAGCTCTGTCGTATAACTTCAGGCCAGGATTTGAAAAATATCCACTCGCATGCAGGGGTGGAAAAACAAGCAGGAAATATTATACCCCACAAAATTTCCCAATTTAGACTTTGCTCGAGAGATGAATTTAGAAAACAAAAGGCCCTGCTGTGGCTTATTTATTTTTTATCTTTTATTATTTTTCTTTTAACCTATTTTGACCCGAGATCAGATTCTAAAAATCTCTGTTTGAAAATGACAGTTTTCTGAAAAAGCCATGTTTCTACGTCAGTCGTTCTTCGATTTTTCAAAAGAATAGCAGACCTACAAGCTCGTAGCGCGCCACTCGGTGGCGCGCTACGAGCTTGTAGATCTGCTATTTTTTCAATAGCTAAAGCATATGATAATGCTAACACCAAAAGGGGATCCCCGCCCAAAATGGGTTAAACAAATTATTAACAACCTGCAGGCCTATACCTTTGCATTTCTAATTACTTTTTTTACTGGAGAGATGTGTCTCTCAGACTCTCCGGGCGTCCACGAGCACACAGTGCATGTATACCGTCAGTCTCTGTGGAGAGAGAGAGCCAACACACATGGCCAACGGGCTCAGGGGGATCACACCAAAACCACCTCCGTAGAACAGAAAGTAGGTTAGAGACGAGGGTTACTTTGAACTCTATGTGTGTGCAGAGCCATTGTCACACCTGTATCCTCAAAATCTGATACACTGTACGTAGCAGTTACACGTCATTTCACCCATTCAAATAAACCGAGACAATATTTGACGAAAGAACATTGTGTGTGCATTGTGTACGGACAGACAGAAAGGCAAAAATAAAGACAAAAATAAACTCTACCTTACACATTAAGACAAAAACGCAGAGGAGGCAAAGGTGCTGCCTGAAAGAAAATCGATAGAAAAGCATATAAATATCTACCGTTGAAGACATGCCAACCATGATGGGTAAACACGAGTATAGCACTATACCACATTTGTTTTATTCTATTTTGTTTCCACCCATATAGCCGTGATGGGAAGTCACATCTCCCACTGTGCGTATACGATCAAAGAATTTGAATGTGCAGGGTTGAGGGGGAGGGGAGATCACATGGAACTAAAATACGTAAAGAAATAATGTACAAGAAAAATAACAATGCATCGAATAAAGCCAGTGTGGGATCAGAACAAAACTGTAAAACGGGGGGGTGGAGGGGATTCAAAACGTGTGGGGGGGGGGGCATTCACTCAGGGGTTTTCAACCTGTTTCATATCAAGGCCCATTATTTAATCAGAATTTGAGCCACAGACCACCATTCGATGACATTTAGCCTCTCAGACCCCAAAACTAAAGAATGTTTTATTGTCGTATACTATTGGATAAGATTTTGTCTACAATTCCATACTTCTGGCAAATGTTGATCGGAATAACAATTCTTCTACATTCTCTAATTGTGTATACTGTAAATGAAGTACTGTAATGCAGATGTTAAACAATAACGTTAAAAAAGATCTATAAGGAATAGGATGCATTTGGTTACTATAAGTCTCCACCATTTAGCCGGGGACCACCTGGAACACCCTCAAGGACCCCTGGTGGGTCCCCGGACCACTGCTTTAGCGCCAACACACTACTTGCACAACATGTACAAATCTATAGGGAACGCACGCAAGAGAGTCATAGTGAGAGAGCTATACGCTGTGCAAATTCAAAAGAACCGTGATGTTTCTGAACGATTCTTTTTTCCACTTATCAAAAACATGCATGACAAACAGTTCAAAGGCTCTCTCTGAGTCTAAGACTTATAAGTAGAGAAGTACTAAGAAAGGGGAGAGGACGCTTTATGAGCATTAGTAAGGTGCTACAAACTCCTGATTAAAGTCTATTCTGCAAGCATAAAATGTTGACATAAAAAACATGAACAGCACACATGCACACGCACACACGCACACGCACACGCGCACAGAGAGAGAGAGAGTCAGTTGCACCACTTTCCCCACCTCTCATGTCTGGATGGCTGACTGAGCCGCTCACATGCTACAGGGTGTGGTTTTCTCTCATCTCTCTCCCCGGACCCTTGTCCGCGTGCGGGGCTCCGTGGTCGTCCCCTCGTTTTTCCTTCCTCAATGCTACAAGGGGGTTATGGCGGTTAAACCCTCACCTGACGCGTATAGCGTGCGTGCGGGGTCGGTTGCCATGACGATAAGGCGCCATGCAACCGCCGTCTCCTGCGCTCGCGCTATAGTGCCGCGTTCGCGCTATAGCGCCACGTCGCGCACTTACCACGCTACTTCACACAATGCAGGATGAAATAATTACATGATGTACTTCATGAGTAAACACCATCAAAAGTATTACCGGTATATATATATACCATAGCAGAGAGACTCCGTTCGAAATGAACACTTATTTATTTTTTCCCACAATTATTTTAACCATTTTCTCACCCAGTGTCAATTATCTAATGTGATCCCGAGCGCTACACTTCCTTTGCCAACCTGGGGAGAGCAACGGACTGACCTCATGCTTCCTCCTATGCATGAGGAGCCGAAGCCGCTTCTTTTCACCTGACTGGGAGGGGGGGGGGGGGGGCTGGAGTTTCCCTGGTTGGACGTATAGCACGTGGATGGAACACGTTATTCCGACCAGTTCCTTTCCCCTCCATCAGGCGCCCTGGCTGGCGAGGGGGAAGGCAGTTCAGAGACCACATTACTGCATGTTTTTTTTGTGAGGGTACTTATTTCTGAACAATCGATTTCAAGGTTATACCATTGTTTTTGACCAATTTGTTCGACAGAAACGTGGGTCCCGGGGCCATAAGTGCAACCGCTTAAACACTGCTACATGCATGCCCCCTACATGACCTTCAACCCAAAGCCATAGCCCGGTCGCACCGCCTCTCAACTTGAAAACCTCCAGCCCATTCTGCTCACGGCGCAGCAGGCAGGCAGCAGACCTGGTCGGCCGCTGCCACCACCGTGGAGGAATTGCCTCCCCTAATTACACCGCAATTATGATCCAGATAGCATCAGCATTATTCTAAAAGAATAAAAAAGTTTAAATGAGTAAAGGGACGGAGGGATAGTGTGTGTGTGTGTGTGTGTGTGTGTGTGTGTGTGTGTGTGTGTGTGTGTGTGTGTGTGTGTGTAGATGGAAAGACTGGGTGTCTCTGAGGGGATTGGTGATAGTTGTGTGAAACAAAGGACGAGGAAATGGACAGCAAACCTTTCCAATTAAACACAGCGAGAGAGAGACAGTGTCTCTGGTAATTACAAAGTTTAACAGATCCTTAACTCTGCAGAGGGTAATTTTGTTTCAATTCTGTAAATTCAGGAAGTCATCTGTGATTGCAAATGACTGGAGAAGCGTAAACTTTCAAAGTGAACAAAAAAAAAAGAGCATTAGTATTTTATTTTGTATTTAGTAAATGTTCAGATGCTGCAATTAAAATGTATCTTTTGTAAACTTAGAGAAGAAAAAACATCCTTACTCTGAAGCCATAAAGCACATTCTATGTGCCTACTTAAAGGACCACTTCGCCACTTTTCAACCTATACCTTCATATAATTGGTCCTCACTAAAGTTCATGATAAAATGCATCAATCTTTCTCTCCTCTGTCTGTGACTCATATAGGAGGGCTGTGGGGCAGTTCAGAAACCCGTCCACCAGTGACATCATATCGATGGGGAATCCAAGCTATAGTAGAAAGTGCAGGCTCTCCGTTACTGAAAAGTTGCAATGCGATAATGGAATTCTCACGATAATAAAAAAATCTAAATATATATATATTGATTAAAACAAATCTGCCTAAAGATGATGTCACTGGGGGGACGGGTGATCTGAACTGCCCACAGCTCTCCTAAGAGAGAGATTGTGGTATTTCATCATGAACATTAGCGGGAACCACTTATATGAAAATAATAATAAAGTGGTCCTTTCTAAACCACAGAATAAGTGAAAAAATAAAGCTTCACAAACTTGACCACCAGGGGTTTCCGTGGGCACAGTTTTGTCTGCTTGCTGCATCAAACGGGGCCTGCAACAAATAAATTCTCCCTTCAAAAACCTTCCATGAGCCTTCCTGCCACCTACCAAAAATAGTACAGCAATGCTAGAATTCTTTCTTATTTTTTTTTTCTCGAGGGGCACCACTTTCCAGCTCTATAGTCATCTCCTGTAGAGAGTGTGCGGAGCTTAAAGTCTAGAGCTGGATGGCGGTAGACAGGACATCTGCTCCTCATATCCGCCCGGTGTGTTCCACAAAGTGGACTCTCCTATAGCTCCGACCGTGCGGGCCCAGAGGGCTGCACGACGGGCACAATTCCCTTTCCAAACACAATTCGGAAAAGAGACTTGTTTATCCAACCATCCAAGTCTCGGATCGGGGGCCCAGATAACGTCTGACCGGGTTTCTACAGGTCTCGTTCGTTCCCATAGCCGCCACACATCTGCATCTGTGTTGTACAGTAACGCAAAGCTGGCCCAAAGCTGAGAGACAGTTTAAGCCGGTTTACAATATACAAAATGCACGCAGCATGGGGAACACGGTAACGTAAATACAAATGCACGCAAATAAAACACGACGCGCGCGCGCGCGCGCACACACACACACACACACACACACACACACGCACACACACACACACAGCGCGAAAGGCCAAAAGTACATCTTTCATTGGTGGTCCACAATATTATATTTCCTTCCTTGACATAATGTATGAAACACTGGCTGAAGAGAAACGATCATAAAATGTCTCATAGCACTGTTTAACTCACTGTCTCATATCACCAAATGTGTTTTTTTTTCTCCCTTCTTTTTAATACCATGGATAATGTGTACTTCATTTTAGTCAGATTTACACTTTATTTTCCTTTAATAACACTACAATCTCCACCCACTCATCACCTTCTCTAAGGTCAATGTATGAAAAAGAAGGTGGTGGGGGAGAGGGGGAAAAAAATCTAAACATTGAAATGCAGGAATATGATTTATAACCTGTACATTTGAGATATGAAATGGCCGTGGAATATCTGCAGGCAATGCCATTACTTATTTCTGAAAGCCCACCTGATCACAGTCAGACAGAAACCACCTAAAAAATATATAACTAAAACAGCTCAATAAAGCACCTTGAGCAAATGATTGGGATCTCACTCATATTCCCTCGTCACAAAGATGAATGCATCCGCGGAGTTGGGATGAGCGAGAACGCAGAGTTTTAACCCATTCTGACCTGAGATCAGATTCATACGAGGTTTCCACTGGACACACACTGGTCTGATTATAACCCATTCTGACCCGAGATCAGATTCTAAAAATGTCAGTCGTTCTTCGATTTTTCCAAAAAATAGCAGACCTACAAGCTCGTAGCGCGCCACTCGGTGGCGCGCTATGAGCTTGTAGATCTGCTATTTTTAAATAGCTAAAGCACGACATGATGGGAAAATGGGTTCCCATTCAGAATGGGTTAATAAATCCTGCATCATGCTTCCGCCGCGGTCCCCCGTGTGCCGATGACAACTGCATTCATATAAAAGGGCGGTTTGATAAATTAATTTGTTTTTTATCTGCATGGAATACATTCACGGAAGGGGAAAATAAGGATCTTGACTGAAAAATGGAACTGCATAGGGGCCAAGGAGAGAGACGATAGCGTTTTTTATTTTATTCATTCAGCCTACGTTTTTAGTCTTCTTGTGAAGTGATGTTTGAAGGTTGGAAAGAACGGGCGGGGGCTGGGGGGGGGGGGACTGGCGGTGCTTGTAAAAATTATGAGGCGTCCTATTCTCGACGTATAAACATGGAATCAAATGCAGCAAAGCGAGTGGTTTCCGTCCCGTGGTTAGGAGGACTTGATGTTTCACTCCAAATTCGCTGTAATGAAATGAAGGCAGGAAGCTCGCAGACCTGATCTCGACGATGCTTCTTCAACAGGAACCACTGATCAGATAAAATGGCCCAAGAGGTATCTCATATACGCACATAGCGTGCGTATGTATATGCTCACATTTGTCAAATTTGACGGTAGAGAAGCTGTAAAGCTCAAGGCCTGAATCCTCACGTTAAAAAAACAAACATAATAGTGTATTCTACTAATGTGCAACAAGGTCTCTGTCCAGGTCTGTAGTGCGCGTATCTCGAGAACCATCCGTTCCGACTGACGTCTAACTCTAATCTCCGTTCAGTCGGAGAGACGGTAGGTGACGTGCCGAGTGGGAAGTCTGTCGGATCAGCGGATCTCCAAAAATATCTATAAAACCAAAATTCCCATACTGTATACGGAGTATATCCTGATGTCATCAATATTACTATGTCACAGATATTTCGGCATGCCTGATGATAAAAGAAATCATTAACATGGTGAAACACGTCTTAATGATTTCGTCAAGACGTGTTTCACCATGTTAAATACCTCCAGTTCTAGGAAACACAGAATGGGGGGACTTTTTTATTATTATTTCCACACAACAGCTCTAAGGTATATTAATGACATAGTAAAGAATCCTGACCCCCAAGTTTTCTGAAAAACCTCAGATTTAAAAAAATATATATGTTTCTATAGGCTATGCTATAATTATGTTACAAAAATGCGTTCCCTGATTGAAAGGAATATTAAAGGAGCCTGATGGGCTAGATGGGTTAGTTTATTTTAAATGCAAGCTTGATCAATTTAACAAGCTATCCATATATATTCATATCAGCAACATCTTCCCACACTCTCAGGCTGGCCAGCAATATCCTTAAAAAAGGACAAACTATATGAAATTAAATCAATAAAAAAAACCAAGAGCCTTGAAATCTCAAATCCATTAGGGCTTCGATGAAGCACATTACTTCAGAATGGAGCCGTGTCAAGTGTTAGATGTCGGCGATAAAGACCGGCTTCATTTGGGTTTTTTTTGCTGTTTTTTCCCCTCATGGGAAGTGCAAATGGGGATGCCTTATCATTCATGCCATGAAGCCCTATCTCTGTCTATCATCACCTATCTCTGCACGAAGGAGGAAAAGGGAGAATGAGTGTGTGAGCAAAGTGAGAGACAGAGGGAGAGAACGCAGAGAGAGAGAAAGCAGTGAGTGATACAATCACTTTGCTGTGGCCACATGCGTGTGTACACCTGTCTGAGTGGACAACGTTTAGCATTGGCGTGCACGCAGGCTCTCCGCGCACACACACACACACACACACACACACACACACACACACACACACACACACACACACACACACACACACACACACACACACACACACACACACACAAAACACGTGAAATATGTGGCCTTATCTTTGTTCAGCCTACTGTCATTTACAAATGCGTAGTGCTACATCAATGATCAAGAGCCAAATGCGTATAGAGGGAGGCACCTATACCCACCACAACGTACGGAGAATTTATTGTTACTGAGAACTTCACGTCTTTCTTTTTACACCCGATTACTGGGCTCTCTCTCTCTCCTCTTATCGTCAGAGATGAAGTCAAATCATCTTAATTCCACACCAGCGACAACTAGAAAAAGTGATGAAATGTACAATTTCGTTCACTTTTTGTCGAGTCGTGAAAATTACACCATCTTCTCCCTGACGGCGTCGTCATTTTGAATGGAAAAACAATTATTAAATCACAGCAGGGAGTCCAAATGAAATCACACTGTATCTGCTCTTTATCATAGTGCTGTGCCTTGCAAGATTGCATGTTTGATACAACACCACGCTAGTTGGGAAAGATAGATGTAGGTGTAAACTTCTTGTTAACCCATTTTGGGCAGGAACCCCTTTTTGGTGTTTTAAACATTATGTTATAATTTAGCTATTGAAAAATAGCAGATCTACAAGCTCATGAACTTATGTCATGATTTAGAAAACATTCTTTTAAAATGTCGAGGTGAGGCCTAAATGGGTTAAGCATACTGGATGGTAGAGGCCAAAGGGAGGCCATGTATGTTGCTATACCACATACCAAGCAAAACATGGGGACCAATGGCCGCGCGTGACCAAAATGTTTGCCGCACTTTATATTTGAGTATTTTATTGATGTAAAAATAAAATCTGTCTGAGGAGTCATCCTTAAACATTGTGCGGGTCCTTTTTCCATACCTCGGACAAACATTAGACAGAATTCTGATCGTAAGCATGGAGCTTGACAACTTCTACAGGTGGCAGATTTATTTGGCAGAGTTAACGAAATCACGCTGGTCCCGCTTGGCTTATAGGCCGTTCTGTGGTCCCGGTTTTCCAGAGGATAAGGTAACGTAAAGCAAGAGGTACAGCGCCACATGAAGGCAAACACTGGACACAAGTGCTCAAAGCATTTTACAGTGGTATATCTCTTCAAATGGGGGGTCTGCATGGCTAATTAGTGTCAATTTGGGGGTCCTTGACAAGAAAAAGTTTGGGCTAAAAAACAAAGGTGATGCATGGAGGAATTCCTAATATAAGGAGACATTTTGGCTGGTTGAAGACCAAGCGCGCTGCGTCAGTCTGGGTCATTTGGAGGGGATTAGGTGAACATGCAGGCAGTAGTCCAGTTCTGATATGACTGAGGCCTGGATAAGGAGCTGGGCAGACTCCTGGGTCAGAAGGGTCTAATCCTTTGAGTGTTATAGAGCGTAAACCTACAGGATCGAGTGACCAATGCAATATGGGCCTTGAATGAGAGCCGACTGGCAGGTGTGGGGAATTCGACAGGTGTGGGGAATTTGCCAAAACAAGCTTAGGCTGGGGTTGCCATGGCAAATCAATTGGCTCATTTGGGTGTGGGGAATTCGACAGGTGTGGGTTATTCGACAGGTGTGGGGAATTTGCCAAAACAAGCTTATAGGCTGGGGTTGCCATGGCAATCAATTGGCTCATTTGGTCCACGGCCAGAGCCTTTTCTGGCGGTTCTGGACAACCGGATATCCGACGGACTTAGCGTCGGGTATGGAACTCCCTCGTGTTGTCGGCAACACGCATGGCGCGTTTGTAATCGGTCTGACGGATGGTTCTCGAGATACGTATAAAGCTTCCTTGAACAGTCAACTAAATCTGTGAAAATGACGTGATATTTGATCTCATGTGTCTATCCAGGTGTAAACCTCGGGAACAACATGAACCACACACATGACTACATCAACTTGTGACCCGGGGTTTTCTAACAAACACTAGCGCTCCGTTCAACTGATCATTTAATAGCTGTAGAAACAAGTCAATGATGTCTGTATAGTCACACCATGAAAACACAAAGTCAGGGAAAAGTCAGTTAGTTTGACACGTCACATGCTACATAAATCATGCTGAAATTTTGATTGTTTTGCCTTCAATAGGTTGTTAATGGCATGCAAGCACATATTATGCCAATTATGAAAATTTCTCAACATATGCAAGTTAGCATCCGGCTGTTTCTACATGCCGGGGACCCATACTCAATATTTCTAACATAAAACTGGCCAAGTGGACTATACTGCTTGTGCTGTGGTTGTGTTTGAGCCTGGTGGTGCCACGAGAGTTAAGTAACATTACTTCTTTGTGTTATTATTACCTGCCAGCAGCTCCTTAACTTAGCCTACTCTCCTCACGACACTCTTTCATCCCGGACCGTCTTTTAATGCTATCTGAATCCCATTCTATGCAAGGCATAACCTTAATCTCAATGCCTTTAACCTTGCCATTCTCTCCTCCCCCTCTATCTCTCCCTCCTTCCCTCTCTCCCTTGTTCCATCTTTTTCCCTGCGTTTGTTTATCCAGCACTCTCTCGCTCCTTCTCTTGATGAGTGTTTTATCTCGCGGCCCCACCTTTTCACACCGCCGCGTTCACAATCACGAGTATCGCCCGTAATTATCTCCCCGTATTCCCCCTCCTCGCGCTATCGCCCGCATTCATCTCGGCGCCGGAATTATATGCGTTTCAGCTGGGTGCCACGGCGCTCTCCCCAGAGGAGGCGCTGAGCCCATAGCGGCGGGAAGGGGGGGGTGATGCAGGCTACAGAAGGTTGAGGAGGGAGGGGAGGGGGGGGGGGGGGGAGGGAGGGAAAACAAGCAGGCCTTGGTTGGCTAAAGACAAATCTAGTGTGTCGCAGGTTGCTAGATTGTAAACGCCTGGCCGGCCCTGACCTGCATCACCATATACAGCGGCCCGGGACCAGGCATCTCAGGTGTAATTACTTTGTTTCACGGCTCTCCCTTTTTTGTTTTTATCTCCCATCGACTTTGCATCTGTGTCGTCCCCCCGTCCCCGTCCCCCCTTTCATACTTCAGCACACTCCCACGCATAATATAGTTGTGGTCCCCTGTCAAAGTCGCCTTGACCTTCCCTCCTTCGTGGCGGAGCCATTGTACCAATAAGAAAACCAATTAATGACTTATCCGTCCATCTCAATGTCAAGTCTTTTTCTGAGGTGTACTATTATGTCTGCTTCTGCGACGTGCCGTTAATTAACTCAATGCCTCGTCTTCTGCGTCCGACTCCCCCCCCCCCCCCCCTCCCCCCCCGCGCACAAGTTTATTCAGGGCCGCATAATAGCGAGCGTTAGACGAGCGGCAGCTGAAGCACACACACACACACACACACACACACACACACACACGCACGCGTGCAAACCGCCTTTTCGCCCTTTTGCTTAAAAAGTTCTGAGAGCAAACCGAATGTGGAGGGGGACGTTGGAATGAAAAGGATTTAATGAACACGACGTCTGAAGGCGAATTCAATGGAGAGGCCAGATAAGGCTCTAAAGTCGTTAACCCATTTTGGGCGGGAACCCCTTTTTGGTGTTTTTGAAGCATTATGTTATACTTTAGCTATTGAAAAATAGCAGATCTATGCCGCGCTACAAGATTGTAGGTCTGCTATTTATTTTTTTATCGTGAAAATGCGGCACAAATCTTTGAATATATATTCTTTCACAGTGAACGTTTTTAACTCAAGCAGATCTACAAGCGCATAGCGCGCCACCGAGTAGCGCGCTACGAGCTTGTAGGTCTGCTAATTTTTTTAAAATCAAAGGGCGACTGACATAGAAGACATTTTTAGAATCTGATCTCAGGTCAGAATGGAAAACTGTCAGGATGTAGAAAACGTTTTTAGAATCTGATCTCAGGTCAGAATGGGTTAAGAGTGGGCAGAGTCGTGGTGTATCCGCCTCTTTAGGCGAAGGCGACGGGAACAGTTAATGCCCTGTGCAGATCGTCACCCGTCACACGGGAGCCTCTGCGCGAGTTCAGCGCGAGGCGGGGACCTCCGCTTTTATTTCACATTCATATTAACCCATTCTGGACGGGGAACCCCTTTTGGTGTTTTAATTAAAGCATTGTGTCACACTTTAGCTATTGAAAAATAGCAGACCTACAACTTTTTTGAAAAATCGTGAAAATCAGTTATTTCAGAGCAAACGTTTTTAACTCAAATCTTTGCTTCTGGGTCTCTGGAACAACATATTTCTAGATGGGGGGTCGGCGGGAATTACATATATTTTTTGGGGGTCCTTGACATGAAATTGTTTGAGAACCACTGAACCTAGAAACGGAGGTTTTTTCAGAAAACTGTCAGGATTTAGAAGGCCTTTTTGTAGAATCGTCCTCGGGTCTAAATGGGTTAAAATGTTGGAGTGAAATGTCAGAGATGATAGACGTATCACTTTTACTTCTTCTTTCGGAATACCTCCCCTCTATACCCGATCTGTGAATCCATTAAATATATTATTTTAAGAACTTGAACCGCGGCATCCCTATATTTTGGTCACGCCGTTGTACTGTAGGTGAGAAACGTCTACAAGTTTTTAGAAAACAATATACAAAAATGTATTTTACACAGAAAATAAAAATAGCCGATCTACAAGCTGCGGTGCGTCGCGAGCTTGTAGATCTGCTATTTCCAGAAGCAACCAAGTGTAAAATGACTCAAGTACTGTAAAGTGAAAGACCACTTTGAGGTTTGTGGACATCAAGAAATCAAAAAGAATTGCTCCAGTGATTAGAAATTGATGATTAAAAATATTATGCTCCTCCTTTACTTACAGTGCGTTGAAAAAGCTATCAAAGTCACTCTTAGTATGTAAACAAACTCAAAGTTAATTCAGACAAAATAGAGCATCACCGACCTCGTACTGTTTAGGTTCTTTGAGTGGTGCAGCCACTCCAACAAACAGCAATGTCCGTCCCTGTGTCCCTATGTATGTTTAGGGTACCAACAGGTGGCAAAGTGGCGCTGTTGAGCTAGAAACGGAGAGAGAGAGTGTTGCACTGCTAATTACAATGTGCAGCGTGCGTGCATGCGAGAGACAGAGAGAGGGAGATGGAGGGAGAGAATACCACTCTCTTTACTGCTAATTCCCCCACACGGTAACTCTGTCATTTCTCGACTGTTTCGGACGCAGGGCGGCTCGCCGGAACTGGGGCCGGCACCCTGGGCGCGTTCCTGTGGGTTTGGAAGTTCCGGGGACCCCCACACGGAGTTGCACCACTCAGTTCACACGGGTGTGATTTTTTATAAAAATGTTAACTTCCTGTTGATTTTACTATTTGAAGATCTGGATCCATGGATCCAGTCCGGGTTTTCTTCCTAATACAAATGGCAAAATCAACAGGAAGTTAACATAACAAAATAATTAAAAAAACTGTACGAGGTTTGGTGCTGTTCTACATTGTCTGAATCAACTTTGTTTGTGTTTGTTTATGTGCTAAAACAATGACTTTGAGAGCTGTATATCCAGTTTTCAATACATCTCAAGAGGAAAATATTGTATTGTTACTAGTTACTTTTTAGATTTAGATTATTATTGCAAAACATACTTTAACCACTTCAGCCCTATATATATTTCGGCCATTTGAAAATAGCCGATCTACAATGTGTCGCCCTGCGACGCAATGTGAGCTTGTGAGTCATTTCCGTTTTCGTACATTACGTAGCTTACATTTTGATACCAAACAAATACAGTATATAGCTAAACCAGACTTTTACTGGTATTTCCACATTGCAGTATTGATACTTTTACTTAAGTAAAACATCTGAGTACGTTTTCTACCGCTGGTCACAGGTCAAATTCAGTCAGCCCCCAAAGTCAAAGATAATGGAACTTCACATCTCGGGATGATTTATTAAAAGTGAGAAAACCTTGTATAACCTGTGGCTATAGGTTCACACTTGGATGTCAAACATGATGACTATCTATTTCACTTGACCCGATTTCCATATTTATTTTTAATTAAAACGTATATAGAATATACTGTCCCACGGGACGACTATTATGAAAACCACTGTTTAAAATTACAACAGGACTGTTTATAAAGTGTTTTCTTTTTTGAACTTTCCAGTAATAAATTATATACTCAGACAGCTAGACTGAGCAGCCATATCTTTTTAATTTTCTAAGCGCAATTCAATGCTGCGACGCAAAACACTAATTAATTTGTATTTGATAATTTGCCCATTTTCACGGCATGACATTAGTGCATTTTTTCCCCTGTTAAACTTTGCACCGCATGCACAAGTTTAATTAAGTGAAAACTCTCAGTGTTATCGACATTGTGAGTTGTAGGCGTTTAAGAAGGAACGCAAAAAAAAAAAAAGAGTATGTCTGTGAGTGTCTTTTTTCCTCTCGGTCTCTCCACTCCCGATTATTTTAAACACAGACGATGTTTCAAAAGTGAGAAGAACGATTGCTCGAGGAAATATACATTTCAAGTTAATTTTACACTGATCTCAGAAACGGGAATTGTACAAAGGAACGTGGATAAGTTAAACGGCAATGAAAGAAGACGTCCTTCATCTGCCTGTGCCACGGGGCACCGTCTGCAGTACAGCAGAACAGCCATTCCTCCTCTCCAGTGCCATCACAATGTGTGCCGCTTATGGAGCCTTAGCCAAACTACTGTACATTTGTACTTTCAATCAGATTATAATGACCATGGATGTGGCTTTAAGAGGATGGCATTTTTCTCACACAGTCTTTTTTGCCTCATGGCCTTTGGGCATTAACCGTCTTCATATCAAGACAAACACCTAAATGGCATCCTTGATATAAAAGTATTATTAAAAGGAAAACTTGTATAAGCGTATTATCTGGTTGATCCGTGCCCTATGTGTGTGTTTGAGCAGCATGAGGCGCGTCCCTATATGCTATATGAGGTTCAGCCGGGGCAGTGATAGTGGAACCGTCTCTGTCTCACTAAACAGCCTGTATCCTGATCATAAAAAACACAAACGGCAGAAGCAATAACCCATTCTGACCGGGCACCCATTTTGGTGTTGGCATCATGTTATGCTTTATCTATTGAAAAACAGCAGATCTACAAGCTCATATCGCGCCACCGAGTGGCGCGATACGAGCTTGTAGGTCTGCTATTTTTGAAAAATTCGAAGAACGACTGACATTTTTAGAATCTGATCTCAGGTCAGAATGGGTTAATCAGACCAGTGTGTGTCCCGTGGAAACCTCGTATGAATCTGATCTCAGGTCAGAATGGGTTAAGCTATACCACGTCATCATAAAGTGCTGCAACGTTTTCTTTCTCTGTACCGTTTCCCTTTCCCTTCCACCACCGTTGCATTCCAACATCCAGAATGCTGCAACTAAGACCCTGTGTTATGTATCCTCTCCAACATTTACCATCCACTATAGTCTACAAGGTCTACTCTGTCTCTGGTGAACATAATAATGAGGCCGGCCTGGCGCTGCTCAGAAGGACACCGTGATGACAGCAGGATCCTCTCTATAGTCTCTGTAGTCTGACCGCTAATCACCAAGCATGTCGTCCCCAGAGCGAGCGAGCGAGCGCGTCCATTTCCATGCATTCATTAGTCTCCCCTATATATATGAACCACGTCTGTCACGGGCACGGCACAAAGACATGACAGGAGGTCCCTGGCTGGGCCTCGAGCCCAGAAAATCATTTAACGCGGGCCAGTCGGAATTGGAAGGAGGGGGCTCCCAGCACAGCCATTATGGAAACTTGACCGGTGACCCCCACCCCCCCACCCCCACCCCACCACACACACACCTCTCCGCAGCTTCTTTGTGCATTTATAGACTCTACAAATTGAGCACATCGTCCACCGACCCACAGCAGCAGCAGCAGCATGAGCCCCATGTCATTTTCAGAGACTAGGGATGAGGTGCAGGTCCTGCATGCATGTAGTGGCGGTCGATCTGGGAAGTACAGTCGACCACGGGAGAGAGAACAGAGAGTGCAGGAATGGACAAGAAAACGACGTCCTCCTCCCACCATGGAGAGGATGAACAATGAAGATGGCACCGGGTTGACAAAAATGGTGTCTTAATTTCTCATCCCTATATACAGTACTCCCCCACGACTCAACAGCCCGACCCCCCCACTCCCCCCCTCTCTCTCTCTCTTCGATCTCACCGCGAGAGAACACTCGTGCGGTCCATTGTTTGGCGAATTGGTTTTCAGATGTTATTTCTCCCCCCCCCCCCCCGCCCCCGCGTCTTCCGCTTTTCTTTCTTTCTCTTAAGAGCACGCGATTAAAATCACCTCAGTCGTTTAGTGCTGACGCCTTTTGTCTCTATGGCGACCCTCCCATTCTCCGGGGAGTCACAGGGCTTATACCACTCCACATCTAACAGGTATAGGATACTGTTATAATAGGATTTGACTTCTTGTGCCCCTCTTTCCCCCACACACACAAGACCGTCACCCCCCCACCACCCTGCATATTTAGAGCTTAAAGACATGCATATGTATAAAAAATTAAGGCTCGGAGCAATACATCACTTGCTTTAATACGAAGCCGTGTATTATTTCTACTTTTTTAAACTACTAAGTTAAAAAGGAGGGACCTTCCGAGGGAAAGTATGCACTGCCGCTGGGAAGGTGCGGGATGTATTTTGCATATCCAAACACGACCATGTTTGGTCAATTTAACGGGACTTCCATATAAAAAGGCTACAAAGCTTTTCCGCCGAGGAGCTGAGGATGTGTGAGTTCTGACTCGTTCCATATTCATCCGGCGCCGCGTTGTGAAATGACTTTGTGGAGAAACACAGGGTGCAGGTTAAATGAGCGGATGACAATGAGTGACGCTTTTCCCAGGAGAGAGAATTGCATAAATTTCACCATTAAAACAACACTAAATATCTTTTAGAAGTGCCGGGGGAATGGTTGAGTTCAACGGGAGACATTCTTTGATTTAACCGTTCCAATTAAATTAAGGCCATCATCAATAGTATGCAGACAGTACTGTGGGGAAACATGTCTTCTGTGTATAGTCTATTGTTTCTCATTAGCATAACGTGCACGCGCACACACGCACGCGCGCGAAAATCAGGAATGTCCTTTCTCTTCTCTCTCCTCTCTCCTCACAGCTGTCATTATCTTGGCCCTGACGTGTCAAAGGCCTTGATTAATGAGCTGGTTTAATTAATACTCCTACAGTACTTAGTGCACAGACCTTGCAATTAGCATTGGCCTAAAGAGTGTAATCACCTGAGTCATCCGAGATCCTTATCCACACACACACTGACTGACTTTAATGACAGTGTGTGTGCGTGTGTGTGTGTGTGTGTGTGTGTGTGTGTGTGTGTGTGCGCGTGCGTGCACGCTCGTGAGAGAGAGAGAGAGTATAAGAGCATGTGGCTACTTGTGTAGTATGTGTCAATTGATTCTCTCAGTGGTATTGTGGTCTGTTAACCACCCTAAAGGCCCTGCTTTGCTACAGTAAATTGAGCACGGTGTCATTGCACCAGAAATAGCAGATCTACAAGCTCGCATCATGTCGCAGTGCAACGCGTTGTGAGGCTGAAGACACGTTTTCATAGTACGTATAAATACTAAGAAATAGTATACATTATACTAGTATAATAAATTACGCATTAATTAGTTTTAACGAAGAAGAGAGGGATTCCGTTTCTGGTTGCACTATAGAGTGCCCAAGTCCTGACATCACTCGCTCATCCCCTGGTTTACGGAAGTAGTTTCTCTATGGAGAATAACATGGGGAATAACATGAGAATAACATGGGGGCATCAAAAATGTGTCTCATATTTAAAAAATAAACAAGCTGTCTCTGCGTTATTGTCGGGGAGGTGTGTCTGTATCGTTTACGACCGTCAGTCAGTCATATTTCATGTTGTCTGTTTCTAGCGAAAATCTAACTGATTTTCTCTCAGTCGGTTGATTCTTCATATCCATATGAGTGAAACGGCCGGGGTTCAAACACAGCTCTATTGTATACCAGCCTCAAGCACCAAAGGACTTTCATTCCAGAACCACAAAGCAGGATTTGCAGGTATAGGATAATGATTTTATTTGTATGTATTTATCTTCTGTATATGTGTCAATTTAGTCAAGAAAATCAACACCGTGAACCGTCTTTGTAAAAGCAGAGGGAAAAGGAAGACACAACAGCCATTGGTAAAGTGGTAAAAGGTGCCTCGCATATGGCGCCCACGCATAAAAGTAATGCCTGTTTTCTTTCTCTTTTCTGTATTTGTGTCTTTTTGTTTCATTTTAATGGGAACAGGAAACGGGTGGCAGAGGAATTTCATGGCATTAATTACAAACTGATTAGGCGCTACTTTTTGTAGAAGGCTGTATCATTTAATTGAAGGGGGAAAATAATGATCACAATTCCGGCAACTTCTAATTAGAAAAACAACTCAAATCTTATCAGGACGGCTTGATGCATGCCGAACACACATGCGCTCAGTCGGGTATGCGTACGTGCACGCACACACACACACACACCGCAATAAACAGCTTGACATGGTGTATCATTTACGAGTGTCTTTCACACACACACACGCACACACACACACACACACACACACAGTCAGTCACACACACACACACACCCCAACGATCGCACAAGGAGACAGAGGAGACATTTTAAGCGCATCAAGTTGACGGCGGATTATGTTTGTAGATATTACCAGAGAATCGGCGGCATGCTTTCTCAAAACAGACACAGACAATTACAGATCTGATAACCCCCCCCTCCCCACCCCCCCCCCCCCCCCCCCCTGAGTTGTATCGCAGTTGTTTCAGTGTGTTTACACTATCTGACACGGCTGGAACAACAGCGCAAAGAAGAAGAGAAAGATCCCATCTCAACTTTCCTGACTTGCTGCTTATCACAGACCACAAAAAAAAAAAAAGAGAAAAAGGAAAAAGGAATCTCTGCGTGTCAGAAAAGGAGCCTGGAACGGAACCAAGCGAGGAGAGAACACACACAGACTAACAGGCCTACAGACACACACACACGGCAAACATGCTCACACAGACACCAAA
Organism: Protomyctophum bolini; assembly: GCF_963924005.1. Taxonomy (NCBI): domain Eukaryota; kingdom Metazoa; phylum Chordata; class Actinopteri; order Myctophiformes; family Myctophidae; genus Protomyctophum; species Protomyctophum bolini. The sequence continues at coordinate 18,893,548 of NC_137884.1, forward strand.
ACCACCACGGCACATTTTGAAGTATAACCCATTCTGACCTGAGATCAGCTTCTAAATGTCTTCTATACATCCTGACAGTTTTCTGAAAAAGCTATGTTTCTATGTCAGTTGTTCTTCGATTTTTCAAAAATAGCAGACCTACAAGCTCATAGCGCGCCACTCGGTGGCGCGCTATGAGCTTGTAGATCTGCTATTTTTCAATAGCTAAAGCATATCATAATGCTAACACCAAAAGGGGTTCCCGCACCAAAATGGGATAAGGTTGTCGGGGGTTTTTTTCTGTTTCTCCTTTGGGTGTATATATGGATTGGCAGATGCAGAAATCTATGAGAACGAGTGTTGTAACACTCGGATACGCAGATAAAAAACGCTTATAAGACTGAAAACTCATTTTCCAAAATGAAAAATCGTATTTACATCCGACGCCGAATAATCTCGACAAAAAGGTGCAGTGCACTGTGCAGTACGCGTGTGAAAACACAAGGGTGTCTTATGTACAGTATTACGTACGTGATCTCGTACACGGGTCGCAGTGACACTGCACCACTTTCTGGTGAAGGACAACAAAAGCAAGTCTCATGACATCACGAATGCGGGACCCGCATTTGATGCGAGGCCGGTGCCCGAGTCGATTAATGTTTTGTTTATTCTCCCGCCTGCCTTTCATGAAATTTATATACACAGTGCCGATGATTAATCTGCACTTTTGACGTTGGCTTTCTTAATGTGAAAGAGGCCTGATTTATGACCTGCGTCTAGACGGCGGCAACTCTTGCTTTCTCCTTTTCCAGCAGCAGATGTACTGATCTGTGTGCCGGTGTGTGTGTGTGTGTGTGTGTGTGTTTCATGCATACGCACTAGTGTTCGCGCAAGAACACGGGGACAGGTCGGGCGACAACTCTGTTGTTGTTATTAATTGACTATACGCCGTCGGTTACTCGCGGGAGGCGCAGAAGGAACGTCGTGTTGTGCCGAACGTGTGGGTGTTTCTGCAGGTTGCTCATAAACAGAGTCATTACAGTGTATTTGGGGAAAACAGTGGTAAATCACCGGCTCTGACAGGCCTGGCAGAGCAGCGCGGCTGATTGGCACCGAGTTGAAAGGAAGAGACAGGCGCTGAAGTCTCCCGCTTGATATTGCACTCTTAAGGTTGAGAAACAATTGATCTAGTGTGTTACAAACACACAGCTGCATGGGACGCCTGGAAGGTTGCAACATTTGGTGAGATTCAGAATCGCACGCGCACACGCACACGCGCATACACACACACACACACACACACACACACACACACACACACACACACACACACACCCCTCCTACATTTTCTTCTCTGTATATCTGCAAAGATATGGAATTCCAAGCATAACAGCCAGCAGCCATATTTCTGTCCAAACATACGGGCTCTTTCTTCTTGAATATGAACTCATTACAATACGTCACAGACTCACTCATACACACACACACACAGCCAACACACACACACACACACACACACCGCCAACACACACACACACACACACACACACACACACACACACACACACACACACACACACACACACACATCAATGTATCTATTCATGGAGAAGTTGGAAGGAGCAGCCAGCCATGCCCTTGGATGCGATGAAGTATTCCTTTACCGTGTTTGTGTAGGTTTGGAGGGTGACGTGCGTGTGGAGAGGTGTAGGACACGCCAACACACACACACACACACACACACACACACACACACAAAATGCTGTTACACACAGATACTCAAACAATGCTGAAACAAAGAGACAGGCATATAACGAAACACCGAGCCAAAGGTACATCCTCGAATGCACACACGCACACAGACACACACACACACACAGACACACACACACACACACACCAGTGAGCTGAGCCGCTGTGCCAGGTGGCACCGGAGCCACACGGCTGAGCGAGGAGAGAGAGGGAGAGAGGGAGAGAGGAGAGAGAGAGAGAGAGAGAGAGAGAGAGAGAGAGAAGAGGGTCTTGGCGGCCCTTGAAAGACAGAGGCTCAAACGTATACTGCAGCACCGGTTGCCCAGGTTTGGATATATATGTGGCATGCTTGCTTGCAGGGAAAGCCCTGGAGGGGTTTCCCGGGCACAGAGTGCGAGGGGATGGCGGGACGGCTCTGGGCCGCGGTCAGGCCCCTCTGTAACGGAGAGGAGTGATCCCAGACACAGCTGTTCCGTTCTGAGTCGGACCCCTGGGCTGTCCGCGCCGGGCCCGCCGCCGCTATATAGCAGATGGAAACAAGAGGGGGGACGAGGGGACTGCATGGGGGATGTACGGACGGACTACAGGCTGGGGGGCTTACAACACATTGCATTGTTCCCCACACACACACACACACACACACACCAGTGCTGGATTCTGGTATAGTAAATAATAACCCCACCCCCCCACCACCCCCCATGCTGTGTGTGTACAGCACAGCGGCTTTAAGGACAAATACTATGCTAATTATCTGCGGAATAGAAATACAACACCTGGAGATAAGGGGCTGTGTGTTCGCACCTGCCTGCCGGGGTGATCTGATAAGGAGCGTGACGGGGAGTTGACTGGATATACAGTAGCCAGATGGATTGGGTATATACCTCGGCTCTGACACGCACATACAGTACACACACACACACACACACACACGCAGGCGTCCGACGTACGTACGACGTACGTACGATGTACGTACGCGCAAACACAAAACTCACAAAAGAAGGTCAAACTTAACGTAAAAAAATATTTAGACACCGACGTTGCAACAGAGTCCGAGGGGTAGGCGCTTCGTATAAAACGTGCAGTCTATTTATGTGGGCCGAGTGTT
>NC_137884.1:18896583-19031470 GCF_963924005.1 Protomyctophum bolini
AGCGTCTTGGATGCAGGTGGGCAGGCTCGGATGACAGACGGACTGACACACTGACTGAGAGAGGACGGGGAGAGAGGGAGAGAGAGAGAGAGAGAGAGAGAGAGAGAGAGAGAGAGAGAGAGAGAGAGAGAGAGAGAGAGAGAGAGAGAGTTCAGTTGGTGCTGAAATGGAGGCATGCAAAGTACTGGATCCGAGACCACGAGCTCATGCCCTATACCGAAACTCTGATTTCTGCCGTGCCAACCACTTTAAAAAAAATATATATATATATATATATATATATATATTTATATATATATATTTTTTTTAAACACGTTGCAAGGCTGGCAGTACAATTCAGTAAATTTGCTCTCTTTCCAGAGTTCTTCAATGAATACATTCCACACGTATTCATTGAAGAACTCTGAAGAGAGAGAGAGAGTGAGAGACACGCACACTTCAAATAGATTCTGTGAGGTTCTGCAGAGGCAGTGATGTCACTATGGCGTGCGTGCGTGCATGCGAGACGCGTGCGCGGAAGTGGAGGGAGAGGAAATCACCTTCCCCACTTTGCCTAGCTCCTCGGTTGGATGGGTTTAGCTCTGCGAGCGCACTGGAGCAGGAAATCCAGATTCGCAGCCTATCAGCGAAATAGCACATATATGACTCCCCCCTGCCTAAGACGTTCTAATCAGGCCCGGCAAACCCCCATAACTCCAGCGCCATCACCACCACCACCACCACCGGCCCCCAGATTGACTCCTGAGTCCAAATCGCAGCTCCCCTGCTTTAGCGCCATAAAATGATTCCTGTATTGGTTTCCGCGTAAACCTGGTGAAGCTAATGCAATGTGATGAACAAAATATATACAGTGTGTATATATATAGTCTACGATATACTGCATGTCAGCAGGACAGATGTGATTGACGCGCTCACGCCAAGAAGACCAACTGGACTTATTGAAGAAGTAGAGACGGGCTTTCACTTTTAGTTGACTAGTTACCTATAGTTTACTAGTAGACTAGTTGTTTAACTAGGCCTACATATTATGTAAAAAAAAAAAAGTAATATTTGTACATTTAACTGTGTACATTGGTGACTATACTGTATAACTATAATCTTGAGGCCTCCAAAATAAATCTTATCAACTAGTCAACTAGTATATACCAACAAGGTCAACTAGTGGATTTACTAGTCGACTAGTTGAATAGTCGACTAGTTGTTTAAAGCCCTAGAGTATAGATTATTGTAAAATAAAACATCAATTATCCAAGCAGGCTGCTTGGTCTCTCGTGAAAAGTCTGATGAATGTGAACGTGAACATTTGCAAGAGACGACAGCGAGAGAAAAGCTTCATTGCGAGGACCGAGGTCCAGTAAAATTGGGGGAATGAAAAGACGGAAGCAGATTTTTTTTTCTTCCTTCAGTCAAATGTGTGTCTCTATTCCTCTGAGTGTGCCACCTAAAGAATAAACTATTTTATTTTGGATTAACCTTTTTGCCTCAATTAGCAAGTATCTGTGATCAGGGGGTCCCATGTTACAGCCAGCGTCTTGGGCTCCTGTTTGAGCACACGCACGCACACACACTCACTCAAACACTCACACATTCACACACTCACACACACTCACTCTTTGATAATTAGCCAGGAAAAATGTACTTAAATTCTTTCTTTTCAAGCGCTAGATCTGGGCCATAATTGCCGATGTGTAATTAAAAGTCCCAATCAATCTGTTGGATTGCCGAGTCTCAATGAAAGAACAGGGAAAATATCAGACCTTAATCCTCAGAGCACTGTCTCCCCGCCTCACACGAGAGCACTTCCTGTGTCTTTCCTTCATGCATACAGAGCACACACACACACAGCCTGATCCCTGAAAAGACAAACCCCATTTTGCCAGGGAAAGCTTTTTTTTCCATCCTCCCATCCTCACCTCCTTCCAGCTATAAATGTATAATATAATATAGACCATTATGTTCTTTAAAAAACTCATTACAGCGTTTGAAATGGGAATCTTGGAAAGACTGTTTAAACATTGCCTCTCCCACATTGTGCCGAGACGGGGGAAGGCACATCGGAGAGGACGTGGCATGCAATTAAGAGCAGAATGGATTAGAGTTTCCTTTTTAAAAGTTATTGAGACACAATGAAGGGAAAGAGGCTTTCTCCGCTCTCCCATCATCTATATTGATGGCTCTCCCCTGTAAGCTCCTCTCGTCCTTGCCCTCTTCCTCTCTCCGCGATGACAGTTTGCATTTCACAGTGTTACGAGGAAACCAAGGAAAACCCTTTGGGCCTCCTCTTGTGCGAGTGAAGAGATAGAGAGGGTCGAGAGAAAGGAGGTGTGACAGAGCCATTTGACTCCGTATAGGTCGTGGCTGTCGCGGCGGCGGAGAGGAATTAGTTCAAGACAAACATGTCAGGGAGACGAAAAAGGCATGACTCCTCTTATACACTCTGTAGAACATTCATTCTTCTCGTGCTCACACACGCATTCTGTGCAATTGGGGTGTACGAGAGAGAGAGAGAGAGGGAGAGAGAGAGGGAGAGAGAGAGAGAGAGAGAGAGAGAGAGCGAGAGCGCATGCATGCGTGTGTTTCAGTACAGTTCTTTTCTAATTCACCATTATCTGCACAGATATGGTGAATTATTCTAGCACCTTCATCCAAAGCAATGTGCATTACATCCCCCCCCTTCACAGAGACATTCACATACCGACTGGGCATCAGCCAAGGTGTCTTCGGTCAAGGGCACTTTGACACAGACCCAGAGGGAGCCATGCGGGGTTCGAACTAGGAACCTTCCATTTCCTTCCAACCTTCCATTTCTCAAGCGGCCGCTCTCTACCTCCTCCCGAGTCCCACTGCCGTCCCAGATAATGATTGATAGAACGATATATATGGGTCTAGTTCTATTGTTTTGCCATCCTTCTGTCTGAGGGGGCGCTGATTCCACTGCATGCTATATCTTCTCTCTGCGCTAAACTCAAAGCAGTCCCGAGGAAGAGGAAATTTGTTCAATTGCGGAGCCCGGCGGCATAAACCACAGCATGTGATCCACGTAAACTGGTGAAATCACTCCACATATAGCCCTTAGAACGGCTTATGATTAAAAGGCAAGCATATATTAAATTAAACCAAGTCCCCCCTCTTAACCCATTCTGTACGGGAACTCCTTTTGGTGTTTTAACTAAGCATTATGTTATACTTTAGCTATTGAAAAATCGTAAAATGCGTTAAAAAGATCATTAAAACAATTTCGACGACAGGCCTAAATGGGTTAAAAGAAGAGGTAAAAAAGAAAAAAAAACATGAATCGTCCCAGGTATGAGATTTAGTATGATAATAAGCCTCGTTTTAAGAGTCTATCTCGGCACGCTTATGCGAACCGCTAATCCAAACGCGGCTCTCTCTTTCTGCACCCAAAACCCCTCCTGATCCCAGTCGAATTCTAAATGATTGAAATGGAAGTCGTCGCCATGCCAAATCACATAATGGAAATCCAGAACAAACCCATGTATGTGACCCCCTTGGCCTTCCTTGTTCTTTGCAGTGCGGGCATATGTACCTCACAAAAAAAAGTGGTGAAAATAATTGGATAATATGAGTTAGGTTACACGGGATCGCAAGCATACTTATTCAGCCACTTATAAATTAAGATATACTCTACGACGTTATATAAAATAGATGATCTACAGGCTCACAATGCATCTCATCGTCGATGTGCTGTGAGCATGAAGATGTGCTACGTTGGCTATTTTTAAACATTAGAAAGATCTCACCTTCTGTATAATGACACTAGCTTGAAAGTACTGATGTTTTTTCATTTCCGATCCGATCCCGATCCCACAATGTCTGTGTTAGCCGATACCGAATACAGATAATACTATATAATAATAATTATTATAACAACAACAACAACAACAACAATAGAAAGAAATATCTTATTTTGATGTCCACCGACCGGGAATAGTGTTGTGTTTATAGCAGACTCCTCACTCAAAAGTGCACTTGCAGTTTGGGCAACTCCAAAGCAAACTCCACATACCACAACCTCATATATACTTGGCATAGTGTCAACCCCTTAACCGTGTCGGATCGGTGGTTAGACTGGCATATTTGCCGATACCGATACGACCCGATTTGACCAAATAAGGGCCGATCCGATACTTTTCCGATACAGTATCGGGACATCTCTACTTGAAAGCAATTAACCATGTGTGTTTATAGACAGTCATATACATGTGTGTAAACTCAGACACGCACACACGCACACACACACACAGAGAGAGAGCGAGAGAGAGAGAGTCCAATAGTCCGTGGTCCTCCATCACTCCTGCCACCCTTCACGGCAGCAGAGGAGCCTAATCGCTCACTCTGTATCCTAACCAAAACAAAATGGTGCCAACCAGTAGCTTTTAGTGGTGTTTACACCCCCCCTCCCCCTCCCCATCCACCCCAAGCAGCTCACGGCAGCATGGGTGATTAATTTGGGCCGTGCAGACAGGTAAACACAGGCCTATTTACGCGGCTTACCAGCCGCCATATTTATACTGAGCAGCACTAAGCTACAGATAGAATATCCTCAAAGCCCCCCCATCTGTTTATTTTCTCTAGAACCGCTCCTCCGGCCCTGTTCTGTTCCGACACCCCCCTCCCCTCCTCTGTAAAGCTCTAGCCACCCTATAGTCCTCCTCCTAACTCTGACGTCCCCTCCCTCCCTCCCATCCGGCTCCGTTGCCCTTTCTCTTTCTCCCTGGGCATGGCTCTCGCCTCTCCCCTGCACCCCCCCTCTCTCTCTCTCCTCGAGTCAATAAATATGTTGTTTTTCGCGGCATGGCTATGTTGGAGGCAAGACGTCTATAAGAGGGTCTGGCACCAATCTTGCAAACAGCTGGAACAATCACTGACATTATGTCTACGTTCATGCTGCCATTTGTTTTAACCACGTTCAACCTGACATCGCTATTTTAAGCGAACATAAGAAAGATAAAAAACGGTTTTGCTCTAACAAATAATACAGATAATATACTCCGATTTCTTTATCTATAAAATGGAGCTTAAAGCTGCTATATAAGCAATATTTCTCAACATTTTAATGATTGTTTTTGTATTATTTGGTATTCAGACAGCCAGCAATGCGTAAAACTCTCCCAAAAAACTTTTGTCTCTTTGACACATCAAGGGGCCACAAAATCTGCATTCAAAGATTTTCCTAGAAGCTTTGTCATTGGTCGAAAACAACCCGGTCGAAATGACTAACCAATCAGGAAAGTAGACAGGCAAATCGACCAATGACAAAGCTTCTAAGAAAAAGAAGGTCATTCAAATGTTGAGATGTTATTGCTTATAGCAGCTTTAAGGGGTTAATCTGAATATAGTCACAGGAAGCAACTCGATAACTCTTGAAAGAATGTGTATGTCCGGTAAAAATCATGCACGCAACATTTGATCAGATTGGAAAATTGTCGACGATTCAATGATTGATTGAAAAGCCCCTTTGAACACTGCCATCGCGTGTACTCATAATTGCACTAGGTTTGAATCTCGGGTCATGCTATGATGTGGTGTCTCTTTCAACTCGCTGACCTTTGATACTGAATCACTGAATTAATTAATACATAAAAAAAAAAACTTGGTGGGGCGCCCAGTCTCCTTAAAGAACAGAAAAACGTAATCAGCATCACACGACATGCTTCGACAAGCCGACAACTGAACACCACGCGTGTTTAGCCCCGTGGCTGAGTGTGTGTGTGTGTGTGTGTGTGTGTGTGTGTGTGTGTGTGTGCGGTTCAGTGATATTGTTAGCTATGTTAAAACTCTCAGAAGCGCTGCTCCTTTGCCCCTGGCTAGAAATGTGGGTAGAAGTATGTCTGTCATGAGACGAGTCTTCTGACACAACCATTATGGTGACACAGACAGATGACAGGGCCGATGACAACGCCTGGCGAGCAGCATGTGATCCGCCATGGGCTCCTGACAGGACAGGGAACGGAACGCAGTGGCGCGGCTATAGGGGGGAACCGCCGGCGGCAGCGCCGCGTGTCCTCGCTTAGCACGGTTATGGCGAGGTTATGGCGACACGAAGATGGCGTATCTAGGCTCCACGCAGAAGCAGATTTTAGAAATGTGCATTTAGAAGCATACAAGCATTCAAGCGTGTGGGTACACGTGCACATCCACAAGTACACACACACACGCACACCATACCTTGTCGGTTGGTCCGCCCCCTCCTTCCGTCATGACGAAGGCGCAACGGAATCATGCCTGACATTCCTCCTCCTCCTCCTTCCAGTCACATGGAGGCCCGGCCACACCCCGCAGACTGCCTGGAGGTCAACACAGGGAAAGCAGGCCATAGGTGAAGCCCTTGAGCAGAACAGAACAAAAAACAAGACACTTTCTTCCAGTTGAAAATATGCCATACTTGTTGAGTGACGTTGTCGCGCGACACACATACTGTAGATAGAAGCCTCAGTTAAGTTCACAACGTGTCGCGCTGTGACGCGTTGCGAGCTTGTAGATCTGCTATTCTCAGCAAGTGTAAAATCTGTCATTACAACGGCATCAAGGCCCGCCAAAATTAATCAACTGTAGATTTAGTCGACTAAAATCACATGACGTAACTAAAACTAGACTAACGCTAAGACATTCCAGATGACTAAAATATGACTAAAACGAAATGAAGTTTCAGTCCAAAGACTGACTAAACTAAAATAGAAATTTGCTGCCAAAATGTTATTAAAACGTGCACATTTTCAGCAGAATATTGCGGCGCATGGCAACTACACTTCAATGTATCGTCACCATTCTGAGACTTTATGTATTTGAATTATTGTTAAAGTGATATCTAATCCAAATGTCCCTGCACTCACATTGAAAACACACTCTAAACACAGTTAATTAAGGTATTTTTACAGTCAGAATACACTCTTTAGTGGTTACAGTGAAATGTTAGTGTGAGTGCGTGCGTGTGTGTGTGTGTGTGGTGTGTGTGTGTGTGTGTGTGTGTGTGTGTGTGTGTGTGTGTGTGTGTGTGTGTGGTGGAAATCCGTTCTTGCAACACACATCAAGCAGTGTTAAACATAACACATAGCACAGATACAGACACACATAGCGTCATGCACGCGCAGATATGCACATAATAACTATACAGTATGAATTGAATTATTGGCCAAAAGATACACAAGCCACGCATTAAAGATTTATACTGTACGTACATCAGTGCAAACATGCCATAGAAATATGTCTGTCTCTCAATCCCCAATATGCCTTTGGGCAGGGATAATTACTTATCAGCATTACAGCTCCTTTAAGAGGGGAAGGGGGGGCACATGACAACGCCGTTTGTCTGAGGATTTTTATTCTACCACCGTATGATGACTTGACTATTATCTCCCTCATGGGCTTTGTGGGGGGGGGGGGAGTTTCACGTTAAACGTAACGTAAGATAAAGGTGGAAGAGTTAGCTTATTTAGACCTGAGGCTGATTAAAAAAACAGTTTTCTGAAAAACCTATGTTTCTATAATTATGTCAGTTCTATGTCTCAGCCTTTTTCATGTCAAGGACCCCCAGAATGAGCTATATATGGTCGTCTCCTTCAGTGGTTCTCAAACTTTTTCATGTCAAGGACATGCTAATTGACACTAAATAGCCTGCAGAACCCCAATTTGAAAAGACATGCCAGGGACCCCCATAAGAGAAGACTTGTACGGCTCTAGCAGTGATTCAAGCCGTTTAATTTCACGGAACCCCCAGTTTGATATGCATTCATCTACGGACCCTCATTTGATGGCATTTCTATATCCGAGACCACAAGTTATATTGTAGAATCAATGTTAATTTAACTCAGAGGATCTCAGAGGACTCAAGGGGTTCCATTTGTACACTCTCTTGAGTTACGGACCCATAAGGGTCCATTTGGTTCCAAACTATCAGTTAGCTGTGGGGGACCCCCTGGAACTCCCTCAAGGACACCCTGGGGGTCCCCGGACCCCACTTTGAGGAACCACTGATCTACTTTATATGCAGACACAGCGGTGCAGCTAATACCATACTTCACAGGCCAGGCCCCAATCAGCCGGCACGCTGACAATGTAATTATGGAAGTGTCCGGCTGGGGAATTATAATTATTTACAGGACTGAGAGCGTGAGAGAGAAAACGGTTCATCTCAAACACGTACGCATCCCCCCCCCCCCCCCCCCCCCCGCAAAAGCCAAATCATCTGGACAGGAGGGCCTGCAGAGCACAGCCGCAATACTTCATTTGTGAAATTAACAAGTACCAGAGATGATGAAGATGAGGAAGAGAAGAGAGAGAAAGAGAGAATGAGAGAGAGAGAATGAGAGAGAGAGAATGAGAGAGAGGCCCGGACGACTGGCGTAGCCGGCCGGGCACCTTTGGACGACCTTTGCTGCGTGTGTGTGTCTCCCTATCTCTCTCCCCATTTCCGGTCAGCCTACTGTATAGTCTATCATTAAACACAAAAGGGCACAAAAAGCCTCAAAAATATCCAGAGAGAAGACAGTCCATGGTGTGACTCTAAGACGTAGAACTACAGATTATATTACTATATTATATTCATTATATGGCATAGTGACTCCTGCGGTGTCCTGCGCTGAAAGTATAGCAGACCCACATAGCTCCACCGCGTTAGTGTGAATCTGTGACGCGATGCATTGTGAGCTTGTAGATCGCCTATATTAGCGTCGGCACGGGACAGCGACTGTCGTATATGTACCGCTGCATATGAATTATAGGCCTACGGTATGCACCTCCGTCCACCTCCGACAGGCTGAGAGGAGAAGCTGCATCTCTCTTATCAGTGTGTGGAGCCAAAATGTGTCTTCACGCCTGTGTGTGTGTGTGTGTGTGTGTGTGTGTGTGTGTGTGTGTGTGTGTGTGTGTGTGTGCGAGCGTGCGTGCGTTTAAAATCTAATCACCTCCCACACGGCTTCCTCCAGGTGTGTTACTGTACAGTGAGTGTAATGCGCAGAGACAGATGGGGGGGGGGGGGGGGGGGTATTGATCGGAGACAGTGATTGTCACTCTGTGTGCCCGCCTTGAATGGCTAATCTCTTTTCACACACAGGTCACGAGGAAGAAAAGAGGAAGGAGGCCCCCGCGCGTTTAACCGCGGCCAATCTGCAAATTGTTTTCAACGTGGGGCGCCAAAACGCAGGCCGATAACGCGCCACGTGAAATTGTGTCTCCCAGCCGTTGTTGACAAAAAACTATGATGATGATGATGATGAAGAATGGTGATAATGAGAAAGACTGTGTGTGTGGGGGGGATGAAATGAGGTCGTCATGCACGGTGTGCGTGTTGGTAGTGGAATGGAGGGCCTTCACCTATACCATCACCCATATGAACCGAGCCCTTCGGGTGTCTCAGGGTGGTTGCGGATCGTTGCGTTGAACATTATGCACAGTATGTCCTCGTTAAGCGAGACCAAACATCACCTGGCATATCTCTGACAGCGAGGGGTTTGACCGGGTACATCGTGTCCCTTACGACCCCCCCCCACCCACTCACACACACACACACACACACACACACACACACACACACACACACATAACCACCATCACCTCCTTTTTTTTAATATGGGAGCCGGAGATGAAAAATGGTGTGCTTTTGTTTATTTGCCACCGATGCAAATGCGACCGGAGCAGGATTAGCGAGTTCTCCATCTCTCTGCTGATAGCGGTGGGAAGAAAAGAGAGGATTTTCATGCAAAAAAAGATCTCTCCCACCCTTTGCTATGACAATTGCAATGCATCACTTCATAGACAGTTTTTAATCTGTTTCAAACCAACCACACTTTGAACTGCTGCGAAGGCGAGATATACAACTGTGGGCATATGCGTGTGTCTGCATACGTGCCCGTGTGTCTTCACTGTGTGTGTGTGTGTGTGTGTGTGTGTGTGTGTGTGTGTGTGTGTGTGTGTGTGTGTGTGTGTGTGTGCGCGCACGCACGTGTACTTGTATGTGTTTTCCTGCGATTAATCTTTGGAGCTGGTTTAAGCACATTGCTGACACAGCACAGATCTCTCTCTCTCTCTCTCTCTCTCTCTCTCTCTCTCTCTCTCTCACTTTGTCTCTCTGTCTGAATGTCCTTGGATTTACTAAGCTTTGAATAACAATGAGTTTGGATCTTAATTCAGTGGTTTTAGTCCACTCTGTGTCAAACTTTTGCAATATGGTAGATTGAACTTAAAAGTTCAGCTGCAGTGGCTTTTTGTTGGAGCATTACTGTGACGTTCGTCCCCTCTATACACTGCCTTGTATCATTAGGCAGTGGTAGAGAGACATAGTCTATACACTGCCTTGTATCATTAGGCAGTGGTAGAGAGACATAGGCAATGGCCAAGCACACCGTTACGTTATTTCTCGCCACAAATGTTTTCAGATACATAATTATTTTAGTGTACTGTTAAGTTAAAGGTTTACGAGATTAATTAGCTGCATAACCCGTGTATACCAAGCCATTTAATCCATGTTCTCCCGCTGCGTAATACGCTAAACCCTGCTATTTGTTTATGTGCTGTTTAATTAGCCGTTTTGTAATCATTTAAAAGAAATAGCGGATTTGTCGCGGACCTGGTGACGAGGTCATGATGACTTAACCGGAAATCAACCAACCGCCGGCTTGCAAGGGCTTCTGGGAAACTGAGTCCAATGCAAAATGAACGAGGGTGTATAGGGACAATCTTAGCTCGCTTTGCTCTTTGTCTATGACCCGGATCACAGAAGTGGCCTTTTTTTGTCGGCTCAATAACACGTTTTTTCAAGCAGATTTCCATGGAACAAAGGCGCAAATAGAGGGTATGCGCATGCATAAAGTGAATGGCAGATCGAGTCGCAAATCGAGTGGCAAAGTGAGTGACAAAGTGAATTTAATGTTGTTTAAAGTAATCTAATGCAATCAAATAGGACTTTTCTGTTTGAATGTATGGACTGTCAAGGCCAGAAAGTAGTTCTTTGCCACTCAGTAGGCGTTCCTGGTTTGATAATGTCACGCGCATACCCTCTATACTTCTGCGTATACTCCAAAGGTAATTAAACAATCCCGGCAGCCTCGGTATATGTCACATATTAATATAAAGCCCTCAACGAGAACATTTGTAAAGCACCGTCCGTCCGGCCGTCACCTTGGATTAGATTCATAACAGAGTATAGTATCCCCGGCCTGTAGTGTCTTCATAATGAGAGGATCAGCTGCATGTTGAGTAACAGTTGAGCTATGCGGAATCACACAGGTGAATGAAATTATGATAAATCATAGGTGGACCAGTTGGTGTAATCACCCATTATGTTTTGGTTTGAAGGGAAGTGATTGGGGTTGGACTTTCAGGGACTTTTAATATAAAAAATACACATTTGTGTACAAACATTATATTTCAAATGTTTTGGCATCTGTTGTTAAATACATGTCCAATGTGACTACGGATGTGCACTAGTGTGTGGGGTAAAAAAACATAAGCTCATTTCAAATATTGGGTAGAGGCGGCGGAGAAAAGAGCGAACACAGTACAGAGTTGCACAGTCTACACAGTGATTCCCCATCAAATTATTGTTTTAGTATCGATTCTCCCATTCGGTCATATGTATATTTAGGTTGTAGACGTTTCTTCTTGGCACGGTTTAAAGTCACTTTCGTTAAATAGGTTGTAACGAGTGAGAGTGTGTAATATAATATCACTCGGGCTACAAGAGAGGATTTGTGTAGCACCAAAAGTGACACGGAGCCCAAGAAGCTCTTCTTCGTCACCTTTTATTCCTATTCAGTGCATTCTATTTTACTTTTCCACATGCGTTCGTGAGCGACAAAGCCTGACAACACAAAGCTCCGGCGGTGTCACTAGTTTACAGAACTATGTCCAACTACAGCCTCTGTACACAGTCAAATCCACAGTGTTCATTTATCCATTTTGTGAAGGCAGCCATTCGGTTACCTTTTTATACCATATACAGTAGAGTTGAACCACTCTCCCCAAAAGCTACCATATTTCCGCTCCAGTAGTCTGCTCACTCTCCTCGGCGTGTCTGTTTGATTCAACACATTCAGACAGCTCGCTGTCTGTCAGATCAAGCCTCCATCTCTCCCGTCAACCCGGCCCTCAAACGGAAAGGAAAAGAAGAAACGGTTGACAAACCCCCAAAAAACACGTCATCGGAAAACACGCTTTAGTCGTTGTCACTTGCGCGCGAGATACCGCAAAACTCCAGTCGTCGTCGTCCCCCCCCCCCCAAACACCCCCGTTTAGGATTTTTTGACTGACTACACAATTATCAAAAGGGTGTGGGTGTACGACTGCATATCATAAAGAGGAAGAGAAAAGGGGTAAAGAGAAAAAAGGAAAAAAAAACACGGGGCCTGTTTATCTTTCCCTTGCGCTTGCCGCTAGTCCTGAGGAGAGTGCCTGGCTCCAGGGAGATACCAATGGGACGACACAAAGGCGAGATAAAGCGTTAAGACACTTTCCTTCTTTCTGGGTTTTTTTTGCTCATCAAATTTAATAAGCTTCATCTTAGACGGCGCAGGTATTCAGCAGGAGAAGGTAAACACATCCATTCTGTATAAGCTCATGCCCAGATCCCCAAAAAAACAAACCTCAAACCGGCAGCTGACACGCATTCTTAACCCATACTGAACGGGAACTGCCTTTTGGTGTTTTACGCATTATGTTATGCTTTAGCTATTGAAAAATAGCAGATCTACAAGCTCATAGCGCGGCACCGAGTGGGGCGCAGCGAGCTTGTGGGTCTGCTATTTTAGAAAAATCGTGACAATCTTTGAATATATATTCTTTCAGAGCGTTTTTTTTAAACTCAAATCGTCGCTTCTGGTGGGTCCCTGGAACGACACATGGGCGGTCGGCGGCCAAATCCAAATATTTTTGGGGGTCTTTGACATGAAAAAGCACCTGCACTTCAGAAAACTGTGTATAGGATTCAGAAGACATTTGTAGAAATTGTCCTCAGGTCAAAATGGGTTAACATGTCAGCGTGACAATGAGATACATTATGAATAATAGAATAAACAGATATGTGCTCACATGCCTCCCTCTCTCCGTCTTCTCTGACACCGCGGCTGCGCGATAAAACCCCAAATCAGAAACACTTAACTTCCACCAATACATCATCACGCGTACTCAGCCCTTCCTTCCTTTCTAACTTCCTTAGCATGTGCGTGTGCGTGTGCACGTGCGTATGGTGGGGGGGGGGGTGGTGGGGTTGCTTACCTGTGCACCCCTAGGTGTCGAGTGACACCAATAGCATTCGAGACGTCTAATCGAACGGGGATTTTAATCAGCCGTCATTATTACGGCTGCGAGGAGAAGAGGGGACGCCATATGCGGCACAATGCTCACAAAGACGGCCTCTAAAGGTGTGTGTGTCGCGTTGGGGATCTTTGTGCTGTAAAACGTGCTTTCCTCGACAGCAGGCCTGTGTGACAGCTGACGGAGGAGACAGAGCGGGGCTGAAAACACTGATCCACTGACTCGCTTGTGTAGAGACATCAGGGGTGAATGTGGAGGTGCCACGGCGCACGTCGAAAGCGCCTCAAAGGGTCTGAATGCTGCACAACACCTGCACGGCTGCTGTGGCGGATTAGGGTGTCAAGTCACACAATGCCTTGGGGGGGGGGGGGGCTCATCATAAACTCTTTGATACCCCCCCCATTGTCAACCACTCTATTTCATTTATCAGCTCAATGAGGCTTTAGAGAGGGTGTGTGTACGGGGGGCGTCTATGCCACATTATTGAAAAGTATTTATGTACCGTGCAAAATAAACATTTTTCAGTTAAAGTTGTGTTTTTTGTGGGGGGAGTTTGCGGTCGGGGGATTATCCCTGCAGACTGTGGTGTGAAGTGTTTGTCTTCTGTGATTTGCGTTGACATCTGCTCGCTGCTCCGCAGCCCCCCCTGACGCGTGAGCTCCACCGCGGAAGGGAGACAAGATGGCCGCCGTACATGCTCCGCGTGTTGGAACGGACACGTCGTGCATGACGGTGGGGAAAACGGGAAAACGCTTCACGACAGACGGAGCAAAAAAAAAGAACCTGGATCCCCAGAAGCAGAGAGAGAGGAGGATGAGGAGGAGGACGATGATGATGCAGAGGCTGTGCGGCGAGGAGAGGAGAGGAGAGTGTGGCGTGTTGTCGGGTATATACACCGTAGGATGAATCTGGCAATGCGGTAAAGAGAAGAGTGTTGGGGGGGGGGGGGGGGGGGGGCCTTTGGCGTCGCCACAAAGAACCATCCCTCTCCATCCATGCAGCGTGGCTATAGCTTGCACACCTCCCTGGCAGCCTGTGTACGCCAGCAGAGGCTTTTGTTTACACAGGCCTGTGCACTGCTGGTTTATACCTCGGAGAGGAGATAGGAGAGGAGAGGAGAGAGAGAGAGGAGGAACTACAGTAGATCCCGTGTGTGATAAATACAACTGCACTGTAAGGACGATGCCCTGGGCATTGGTTTGCACGATAAGCTCTGACATCACCGCCCGGGTTTATTATAAATTACACACGTGCACTTTGAACGCCTTTATATATATATATTATTTTTTTTCTTCTTTCCGTTTTCTCCCCAAGGTAATGGTTTTGACAACAGCGAGTGAACATTTTAACTCAAATCTTTGCTTCTGCGGGGGAGGTCCCTGGCACAACATATTTTCAGATGAGGGGGGGGGGGGGGGGGGGGGGGCGGAGGCATATTATATATAATTTCTGGGGTCCTTGACCCCAGAAATTATTAAATTATTATTATTATTAAATGATTGAGCATCACTGATACAGAATCATAAAGGTTTTTTCAGAAAACTGTCTTTTGAAGACATTTCTTTAATGTCGACGTCAGGCCTAAAAATGGGTTAATTGGACCCAACAACATAATATGTATAGGCCTGCATGCTAAAAGTGTTAAATACAGCTGTTGCTTTCTCCCCCGGTGTCATTCAGTGACTCCGCAGCAGCAGCAGCGACGCAGTAATGCAGTAATGGTATCGGAGAGGGAGGCCCTAAGCGCCGTGCTTTGAGAAGACCTGCCTGCTGATGATGGATGTCTTGAGAAACAACACTCCAAGCTCTTAGAGCCTCTTGTTAGCTCTGTGGCCCCTCTCTCCCTCTCTCTCTTCCTCTCCCCCCCCCCCCCCCTCTCTCTCTCTCTCTCTCTCTCTCTCTCTCTCTCTTCCTCTCCCCCCCCCCCCCTCTCTCTCTCTCTCTCTCTCTCTCTCTCTGAATGCTGGAAGCCAGGCTGGAGTGTCGGGGACATTTGCGTGTACTATGTAGGGATCTCCCTTCTGTAATGTCAGCAAGGATATTTGAGAATGGGGAGCATATAGTGTGTGTGTTCTGTCACTAGTGTGCATGTGAGGGGGGGTTTGCATGTGTGTGTGTGCAGTGTATATACTTTTAAGTGCGTGCATGCGTGTACTTTGAAGAGAGTATGCGACGTAGTGTGTATACGCGTGCGTGCGCATGTGTGCGTGCGAGCGCACACGCGTGTGTATGTATCCTGCTTGAATGAACTTGGGAGAGTCTGAGGCTCTTAGAGTGGAATGCGAGGGATGTTATATAAACACATTACCGACAGTACCAACGTACAGCCATACACATTGCTGGCGCCAGCCCCACTCTGCATTAGCTGACATTTTATACAAGAGGGAGAGAGAGAGAAAAAAAAAGAAGAAGACAAAAATGGACCGTCTGACCGACTGACTGCCCTGGGTTTTTTCTGGTTCTCACCAGACTCTGTTTGGGTTGGGACCGTTTCTCAACGGCTTGGGGAGTTTCGGAAGTTTTCTTGCTGAAGCCGTCCCTTATACACTCCCTAGAAGACCGCCATAAAGGGCCTGTGGTCTGTGGAGGTCAAATTATTTACTAAATGCTGGTATTACTTGATAACTTATTGTTAACGCATTCTGGGCAGGAACCCCTTTTTGGTGTTTTAAGCATTATGTTATACTTTAGCTTTAGCTTGTAGATCTGCTATTTTTGAAAGATCGTGAAAATGTGGCGCAAATCTTTTTTTTTTGGGGGGGGTCCCTGGAGCAACATATTTTCAGATGGGGGTCGACGGCCAAATACATACATTTTTGGGGGTCCTTGACATGAAAATGTTTGAGAACCACTGACAGAAACATGTTTTTTTTTTAGAAAATTGTCATGATTTGTAGAATGCTTGGCAAGGGAAATGATAGTAAAAGATTCCTCAAAAACAACCATCTGGTTGTAATGGTAAAAACGCACAACATCTCCACTGCATCATATTACGTTTACTGAATAAAAAGAGGCATTGGAGTAAACACATAAATGTTCAAAACAAGAATGCTCAAGAATAACATACACACATGTACTGTACACTACCACGGTTGCTTTTTTACAAAAGCATGCGCGTGCGCGCGAGCGAGCACACAGCGACTTTGAAAAAAAGCAATTAATTCCAGATAGCGTTGGACATGAAAGGCAGCAGGATCCTGTGAACATTCAGAAAGGAGGAAAAAAAGGCACAGAAGCTGGAACGTTCCCCGTTTCTGTGTGTCTTTAAAGCTTCCCACAATCCACACCTCTCTCTATATAGGATTCAGTAATGTCCAGGTTGCTTGTTTTTAACTTCAAAGATTCCTCGCTGAACGGCTTAAGTCCACAAGAGCAAGCCAGAGAGAGACAGACAGAGAGCCAGAGAGAGACAGACAGAGAGAGAGACAGAGACAGAGAGACAGACAGAGAGAGAGACAAACAGAGATACAGAGAGAGACAGACAGAGACAGAGAGACAGAGAGAGACAGACAGACAGACAGACAGAGAGAGACAAACAGAGAGACAGAGAGAGACAAACAGAGAGACAGAGAGGGACAGACAGACAGAGAGAGAGACAGAGACAGAGAGACAGACAGCTATTACGTCATATTCAACGTATAGCCTGGCCCGTCAGCCTGTATGATGTCCGGTCTAGAGAGCCTGTATGATGTCCGGTCTAGAGGGGGTGGGTGCCGGTCCGAGCAGAATGCGAACGAAAATAAAAGCCTGGGGTACTGAGCCTATATATATTCAACTTTTGGGGTATTAAGCATAATGTTATGCTTTAGCTGTTGAAAAACAGCAGATCTACAAGCTCATAGTGCGGCGCTCATAGTGCGGCACTCATAGTGCGGCGCTATGAGCTGGTAGATCTGCTGTTTTTGAAAAGAACTTGAAAACTCATACTGTATCTTTGCTTCTGAGGGGTCCCTGGAACAACATATTTTCAGATGGGGGGTCGGTGGCCAAATACATATCATTTTTGGGGGTCCTTGACATGAAATAGTTTGAGAGAACCACTGACATACTGTAGCAACATGGGGGTTTTCAGAAAACTGTCATGATTTCGAAGACATTTCTTTTAGAATCGGTCAGGTCTAAATGGGTTTTAACCCATTTTGGGTGGGAACCCCTTTTGGTGTTTCAAGCATTCTGTTATACTTTAGCTATTGGAAAATAGCAGATCTACAAGCTCATAGTTGCTGGACAGAGCTTTGTATACTTGTGCCTCCGCAATCAAACAATCCGGGTAACCATTCAAAAGACGTCACTCACATGAGGGACGTGCTCCGTTTCCGTGCCAGCCTTTTATCACGCGCAATAACGTGCATGACAAACGGCTCCCTGTAGCGACGGGAACCGCCATATACTTCGTAACACAGTACCGCGGACGAGATCATGGATTTCACGACGCCACGCCAGACTTCCCGGCCCTTCATCGCCGTCCCAGTCCCTGCTTATACTGTTGCATGTGTCCCTACTAGCGATGACCTCAGGGAACGGCAGTTTTCTATACCTCTGGTCTGCTTTGAGGCAGGATTCCCGGGAAGATATAACCTCATTGTCAGCTCTGTATAGCAGTGGCCGGCAAACTGTGTTCTTCTGGATCGGACTAGTGAAGGAACACGGGGAAGGTTGCCGTATTTATATTCACCAAAACAAATATAAAACACCATATGGCGTGTGCATCTGTGTTTGCGTGCGTGTGTGTGTGTGTGTGTGTGTGTGTGTGTGTGTGTGTGTGTGTGTGCGTGCGTGCATGACAACAAGCCTGGAGTTGGAAGGCACAGCACAGAGGAGAGCAACATATATACCGGCCCTCCAGAATAGCATGAGGGTGGTATTAAAAAAAAAAGAAGAAAAAAAAAAGAAAAAAAAGGGAATTTTGTTACAGGTGATCAGGAGAATGAAAAGGGAAAAAAGAAAAGAGGAATGGATCTGCAGAAACGGGCCCCAGCCCCCTCTCTCTCTCTCTCTCTCTCCCACCCCTTTCAGGCTGTCCATTAACCCTGGCGTACAGAGACAAATGTTTCATCACCGGGGGGACGAGTGTGCAGGGATGTTTAACCAGCAGCATGAAGTGCCTCCTCCTCCTCTCCTGCACGCAGGGCCGGCCGCCAACAAAACCGTGCAGGGCTCGCTGGGAGAGCAGCCAGGAAGACCCAAGAAAGAAAAGCCATTCTGAATGTCAGCTGGCTGGGCTCTGGCAGCGCGGCCATGCGCGGCCATCTCTCTGGCACACACACAGACGTACACATGCACGCGCGTGCACGGCCACGCAGAAGCACACCTTACAACGCAACAGACTCACACACACACACACAACATTGGTCGAAGGGAAGAAGGATGAAAGTAAAAAGCACGCGTATTAATGTGGCCCTGCAATGCACGCTTGCATGTGCATGTGCATGCAGCCGCAAGACAAAATTGGCCCGTCATAAATATTACATAATCGCCTATAATCGCAAGTACTGCATTTGAGATGATCGCAATTATTTGCGTTGTCACAAAAGTCGCCATTATCCTCATAATCATTTCCATGTTGAAAAATGTCCATATAGGCCTGTGTGTTCACAACACAAATAATGTAAAAGCCTAAAAGACGAACAGAAATGCAATATTTGACCAAATGATGATTCATTGAGGGACAATTGAAAATGTCATAATCATGCCCTAAAAATATACTCGCAATGTCACTACTACAGTATACAGTGTACAATGTCACTACTACAGTATACAGTGTACAATGTCACTACTACAGTATACAATGTCACTACTACAGTATACAGTGTACAATGTCACTACTACAGTATACAGTGTACAATGTCACTACTACAGTATAAAGTGTACAATGTCACTACTACAGTATACAGTGTACAATGTCACTACTACAGTATACAGTGCACAATGTCACTACTACAGTATACAGTGTACAATGTCACTACTACAGTATACAATGTCACTACTACAGTATACAGTGCACAATGTCACTACTACAGTATACAGTGTAATGTCACTACTACAGTATACAGTGTACAATGTCACTACTACAGTATACAGTGCACAATGTCACTACTACAGTATACAGTGTACAATGTCACTACTACAGTATACAGTGTACAATGTCACTACTACAGTATACAGTGTACAATGTCACTACTAAAGTATACAGTGTACAATGTCACTACTACAGTATACAGTGCACAATGTCACTACTACAGTATACAGTGTAATGTCACTACTACAGTATACAGTGCACAATGTCACTACTACAGTATACAGTGTAATGTCACTACTACAGTATACAGTGTACAATGTCACTACTACAGTATACAGTGCACAATGTCACTACTACAGTATACAGTGCACAATGTCACTACTACAGTATACAGTGCACAATGTCACTACTACAGTATACAGTGCACAATGTCACTACTACAGTATACAGTGCACAATGTCACTACTACAGTATACAGTGTACAATGTCACTACTACAGTATACAGTGCACAATGTCACTACTACAGTATACAGTGCACAATGTCACTACTACAGTATACAGTGTACAATGTCACTACTACAGTATACAGTGGCACTACTACAGTATACAGTGTAATGTCACTACTACAGTATACAGTGCACAATGTCACTACTACAGTATACAGTGTACAATGTCACTACTACAGCATACAGTGCACAATGTCACTACTACAGTATACAGTGTACAATGTCACTACTACAGTATACAGTGCACAATGTCACTACTACAGTATACAGTGTACAATGTCACTACTACAGCATACAGTGCACAATGTCACTACTACAGTATACAGTGTACAATGTCACTACTACAGTATACAGTGTAATGTCACTACTACAGTATACAGTGTACAATGTCACTACTACAGTATACAGTGTACAATGTCACTACTACAGCATACAGTGCACAATGTCACTACTACAGTATACAATGTCACTACTACAGCATACAGTGCACAATGTCACTACTACAGTATACAGTGTACAATGTCACTACTACAGTATACAGTGTAATGTCACTACTACAGTATACAGTATACAATGTCACTACTACAGTATACAGTGCACAATGTCACTACTACAGTATACAGTGCACAATGTCACTACTACAGTATACAGTGCACAATGTCACTACTACAGTATACAGTGTACAATGTCACTACTACAGTATACAGTGTACAATGTCACTACTACAGTATACAGTGTACAATGTCACTACTACAGTATACAGTGTACAATGTCACTACTACAGTATACAGTGCACAATGTCACTACTACAGTATACAGTGCACAATGTCACTACTACAGTATACAGTGCACAATGTCACTACTACAGTATACAGTGCACAATGTCACTACTACAGTATACAGTGTACAATGTCACTACTACAGTATACAGTGTACAATGTCACTACTACAGTATACAGTGTACAATGTCACTACTACAGTATACAGTGTAATGTCACTACTACAGTATACAGTGCACAATGTCACTACTACAGTATACAGTGCACAATGTCACTACTACAGTATACAGTGCACAATGTCACTACTACAGTATACAGTGCACAATGTCACTACTACAGTATACAGTGCACAATGTCACTACTACAGTATACAGTGCACAATGTCACTACTACAGTATACAATGTCACTACTACAGTATACAGTGTACAATGTCACTACTACAGTATACAGTGTACAATGTCACTACTACAGTATACAGTGTACAATGTCACTACTACAGTATACAGTGTACAATGTCACTACTACAGTATACAGTGCACAATGTCACTACTACAGTATACAGTGTAAATGTCACTACTACAGTATACAGTGTACAATGTCACTACTACAGTATACAGTGTACAATGTCACTACTACAGTATACAGTGTACAATGTCACTACTACAGTATACAGTGTACAATGTCACTACTACAGTATACAGTGTAATGTCACTACTACAGTATACAGTGCACAATGTCACTACTACAGTATACAGTGCACAATGTCACTACTACAGTATACAGTGCACAATGTCACTACTACAGTATACAGTGCACAATGTCACTACTACAGTATACAGTGCACAATGTCACTACTACAGTATACAGTGCACAATGTCACTACTACAGTATACAGTGCACAATGTCACTACTACAGTATACAGTGTACAATGTCACTACTACAGTATACAGTGTACAATGTCACTACTACAGTATACAATGTCACTACTACAGTATACAGTGCACAATGTCACTACTACAGTATACAGTGTACAATGTCACTACTACAGTATACAGTGCACAATGTCACTACTACAGTATACAGTGTAATGTCACTACTACAGTATACAGTGTACAATGTCACTACTACAGTATACAGTGTACAATGTCACTACTACAGTATACAGTGCACAATGTCACTACTACAGTATACAGTGTACAATGTCACTACTACAGTATACAGTGCACAATGTCACTACTACAGTATACAGTGCACAATGTCACTACTACAGTATACAGTGTACAATGTCACTACTACAGTATACAGTGCACAATGTCACTACTACAGTATACAGTGCACAATGTCACTACTACAGTATACAGTGTACAATGTCACTACTACAGTATACAGTGCACAATGTCACTACTACAGTATACAGTGTACAATGTCACTACTACAGTATACAGTGTACAATGTCACTACTACAGTATACAGTGTACAATGTCACTACTACAGTATACAATGTCACTACTATAGTGTACAATGTACAATGTCACTACTACAGTATACAGTGTACAATGTCACTACTACAGTATACAGTGCACAATGTCACTACTACAGTATACAGTGTACAATGTCACTACTACAGTATACAGTGTACAATGTCACTACTACAGTATACAGTGCACAATGTCACTACTACAGTATACAGTGTACAATGTCACTACTACAGTATACAGTGTACAATGTCACTACTACAGTATACAGTGCACAATGTCACTACTACAGTATACAATGTCACTACTACAGTATACAGTGTACAATGTCACTACTACAGTATACAGTGTACAATGTCACTACTACAGTATACAGTGCACAATGTCACTACTACAGTATACAGTGTACAATGTCACTACAACAGTATACAATATGTCACTACTACAGTATACAGTGTACAATGTCACTACTACAGTATACAGTGCACAATGTCACTACTACAGTATACAGTGTACAATGTCACTACTACAGTATACAGTGCACAATGTCACTACTACAGTATACAGTGTACAATGTCACTACTACAGTATACAGTGCACAATGTCACTACTACAGTATACAGTGTACAATGTCACTACTACAGTATACAGTGCACAATGTCACTACTACAGTATACAGTGTACAATGTCACTACTACAGTATACAGTGTACAATGTCACTACTACAGTATACAGTGTACAATGTCACTACTACAGTATACAGTGCACAATGTCACTACTACAGTATACAGTGTACAATGTCACTACTACAGTATACAGTGCACAATGTCACTACTACAGTATACAATGTCACTACTACAGTATACAGTGCACAATGTCACTACTACAGTATACAATGTCACTACTACAGTATACAGTGTACAATGTCACTACTACAGTATACAGTGCACCATGTCACTACTACAGTATACAGTGTACAATGTCACTACTACAGTATACAGTGCACAATGTCACTACTACAGTATACAGTGTACAATGTCACTACTACAGTATACAGTGTACAATGTCACTACTACAGTATACAGTGTACAATGTCACTACTACAGTATACAGTGCACAATGTCACTACTACAGTATACAATGTCACTACTACAGTATACAGTGCACAATGTCACTACTACAGTATACAGTGTAATGTCACTACTACAGTATACAGTATACAATGTCACTACTACAGTATACAGTGTAATGTCACTACTACAGTATACAGTATACAATGTCACTACTACAGTATACAGTGCACAATGTCACTACTACAGTATACAGTGCACAATGTCACTACTACAGTATACAGTGTACAATGTCACTACTACAGTATACAGTGTAATGTCACTACTACAGTATACAGTGTACAATGTCACTACTACAGTATACAGTGCACAATGTCACTACTACAGTATACAGTGTACAATGTCACTACTACAGTATACAGTGCACAATGTCACTACTACAGTATACAGTGTACAATGTCACTACTACAGTATACAGTGCACAATGTCACTACTACAGTATACAGTGTACAATGTCACTACTACAGTATACAGTGTACAATGTCACTACTACAGTATACAGTGCACAATGTCACTACTACAGTATACAGTGCACAATGTCACTACTACAGTATACAGTGTACAATGTCACTACTACAGTATACAGTGTAATGTCACTACTACAGTATACAGTGTACAATGTCACTACTACAGTATACAGTGCACAATGTCACTACTACAGTATACAGTGTACAATGTCACTACTACAGTATACAGTGCACAATGTCACTACTACAGTATACAGTGTACAATGTCACTACTACAGTATACAGTGCACAATGTCACTACTACAGTATACAGTGCACAATGTCACTACTACAGTATACAGTGCACAATGTCACTACTACAGTATACAGTGCACAATGTCACTACTACAGTATACAGTGCACAATGTCACTACTACAGTATACAATGTCACTACTAAAGTATACAGTGTACAATGTCACTACTACAGTATACAGTGCACAATGTCACTACTACAGTATACAATGTCACTACTACAGTATACAGTGCACAATGTCACTACTACAGTATACAGTGCACAATGTCACTACTACAGTATACAGTATACAATGTCACTACTACAGTATACAGTGCACAATGTCACTACTACAGTATACAGTGCACAATGTCACTACTACAGTATACAGTGTACAATGTCACTACTACAGTATACAGTGTACAATGTCACTACTACAGTATACAGTGTACAATGTCACTACTACAGTATACAGTGCACAATGTCACTACTACAGTATACAGTGTACAATGTCACTACTACAGTATACAGTGCACAATGTCACTACTACAGTATACAGTGCACAATGTCACTACTACAGTATACAGTGCACAATGTCACTACTACAGTATACAATGTCACTACTACAGTATACAGTGTACAATGTCACTACTACAGTATACAGTGCACAATGTCACTACTACAGTATACAATGTCACTACTACAGTATACAGTGCACAATGTCACTACTACAGTATACAGTGTACAATGTCACTACTACAGTATACAGTATACAATGTCACTACTACAGTATACAGTGCACAATGTCACTACTACAGTATACAGTGCACAATGTCACTACTACAGTATACAGTGTACAATGTCACTACTACAGTATACAGTGTACAATGTCACTACTACAGTATACAGTGTACAATGTCACTACTACAGTATACAGTGCACAATGTCACTACTACAGTATACAGTGTACAATGTCACTACTACAGTATACAGTGCACAATGTCACTACTACAGTATACAGTGTACAATGTCACTACTACAGTATACAGTGTACAATGTCACTACTACAGTATACAGTGCACAATGTCACTACTACAGTATACAATGTCACTACTATAGTGTGCAATGTACAATGTCACTACTACAGTATACAGTGTACAATGTCACTACTACAGTATACAGTGTACAATGTCACTACTACAGTATACAATGTCACTACTATAGTGTACAATGTACAATGTCACTACTACAGTATACAGTGTACAATGTCACTACTACAGTATACAGTGTACAATGTCACAACTACAGTATACAGTGTACGTGAGCGCACACAGAAAGAGCTGTGCATGTGCAGCGCATGCACACACAACACAAAGGTGCACGCGAGCGCACACACACACACGCATGCGCACGCACTGCTCGTGCACGGCAGTCCCCTGGCACTGCGCGTCCCTTCCCCGGCGCAGGCCTGTGATATACTGAGGCTGAAGGAATTTGCTGTGGATTACTTCTGGACCGAGGCGGGCTGGCGTTTTGGCAGGGAGCGGCCAGGACCACTTTGAGGATTTAACCAGCAGCAGCCTCAGCCTCCCCAAAGCCCCAGGGGACGGCCAGACACTCCCCTTACATATGCCCGTGGCGGGGGAGAGAGAGAGGCAAGCAACACCGGCAAACGCACGGGTACCGGCCCTGTATACGTGTATATATATATATAATATATATATAATCACAGGCATATGTCATAAAGCGTGATCCAAGAGATGCAGGCGTGCAACGTGTGGTTGGAATATATATATTATCAATATTGGGAGTCGGGGACTCATGAAATGTATTGGGTCATTTACATTTATGCGCTTGCAATCGTATCTTGTATGTGATACTATACACAGGCATGCAAACAGGCCCAAGGTGAAAAAGGTGACAGTGTGCGGGGCCAACGCTGTGCCGCGGGCAAAACCGCGGCGCAAATCTTTTAAGCGTTTATCGGTACTAAACCCACTTTGGGGGGGGGGGGTGTCATGGGGGACAGTATATACTACACTGTACTGTACTAGCCCTCCTCCCGGCCTGTGTGTCTGTGTGTTAGGCTGTGCAACAGTGACACTTGGTGGTGAACAAATGCTATAACGCTAT
The DNA here is from genome assembly GCF_963924005.1 of Protomyctophum bolini. Taxonomy (NCBI): domain Eukaryota; kingdom Metazoa; phylum Chordata; class Actinopteri; order Myctophiformes; family Myctophidae; genus Protomyctophum; species Protomyctophum bolini. The sequence goes on from NC_137884.1 coordinate 18,922,637, forward strand.
GTTTCGTGCTCGGACACAGCCAGGGACCCAGGGACACAGCCAGGGACAGACCCAGTGACACAGGGACAGCCAGGGACAGACCCAGTGACACAGGGACAGCCAGGGACAGACCCAGTGACACAGGGACACAGCCAGGGACACATCCAGGGACAGACCCAGTGACACAGGGACAGCCAGGGACAGACCCAGTGACACAGGGACAGCCAGGGACAGACCCAGTGACACAGCCAGGGACACATCCAGGGACAGACCCAGTGACACAGGGACAGCCAGGGACAGACACAGTGACACAGGGACAGCCAGGGACAGACCCAGTGACACAGGGACACAGCCAGGGACAGCCAGGGACAGACCCAGTGACACAGGGACACAGCCAGGGACAGACCCAGTGACACAGGGACAGCGAGGGACAGACCCAGTGACACAGGGACAGCCAGGGACAGACCCAGTGACACAGGGACACAGCCAGGGACACAGCCAGGGACAGACCCAGTGACACAGGGACACAGCCAGGGACACAGCCAGGGACAGCCAGGGACAGACCCAGTGACACAGGGACAGCCAGGGACAGACCTAGTGACACAGGGACAGCCAGGGACAGACCTAGTGACACAGGGACAGCCAGGGACAGACCCAATGACACAGTGACACAGCCAGGGACAGACCCAGTGACACAGGCACACAGCCAGGAACAGACCCAGTGACACAGGGACACAGGGACACCGCCAGGGACACAGCCAGGAACAGACCCAGTGACACAGGGACACAGGGACACCGCCAGGGACACAGGGACCCAGCCAGGGACAGACACAGGGACACAGCCACACACACATACTGTAGCTGTCTATAGTGTGGTTGAGTGGCTGCACCACTCAAAAATGACAGATGATTATTTACTAAATCAGTACAAATCTAGTCAGTATTGAGCAAGATGTTAACATTCATGTCCTGATAGTCATAGAACAATTAATTTACTCCAACAGGAGCACTAGCCCCTCGAGGAGCACTAGCCCCTCCTATATTCAGTAGATTTGTGTCCTAAATGCCATTGACAATGAATGAATTGTCATATATCGGCTATTTTTGTCCTACACAATCCTACACATTCATTGTCACAAAAATGACAATGAATGGATGATGTATGATGATAAGGGTCACTTCACACAGGTGTGATTTAAAGAAAGAAACTGGTCCAGCACTCACACTCCCATCTCAAAATCCCTTACAGTTACACTCTTCACATCATGTAAAATAGAAAATTATATTCACTGGCAAAATAATGAATTATAATACAAATAAAATGTTTTGGGATGGTTTAGTCAACAGGGTCAGTTTACTTCATTATTTTAGCCTTAGTCAATTTAAGACATGTAGAGTAACATCCTCTCCTTATTCAACAGTTGAGCTGCATGTTTTCGTTTTTAATATATCCATTTAGTATAAGCCCTGGCGGGGGGGGGGGGGGGATGTAGGACTACCAGTTGTATGTATCAAGCGTTTTATTTATTTACTCACACGCACGCACGCACGCACGCACGCACACACACACACACACACACACACACACACACACACACACACACGCGCGCCGCGCGCGTGCTTTATTTATTTACTCATACGCATGCATGCACACACACGAGCACACAGACAGACACACACACACACACACACACACAGCGAGAGAAACTGACGCCGGCGTGTCCACACCACAGACAGTATAACGCAAAGTGCTAACGTTGCTAATGCTAACTGTAGCAGCTAAACTAATGGATCGACTGGCGAGTCACAGACAGTGTGTCAAAATTCATGCCGAGTCCACACAAACAGGTTTTTTTTCCGCGGAGCGACCAGCGGCTGCGCACATCATGCCGCCCAGATGCAAGCAGAAATATCGCTCAGAATCATTAGTGACTCACGAGAGTAGTCCGTCAGATAATTCTCCGGGCAGCGAGCTCGGGCTCCACAGACCCCCTCACCCCCCCAAAACATTTTTTTAACGGATTTGCATGAATCACACAGGTCCTATATTTGGGATAAAAACGGCGATTTTCGCCGAAAAGCTACACTTTTGCATGTCTGTATACAATTAAATGCTGCGACGGTTGCTATATGCTCTGACCTCTGGGGAGAGAGAGAGAGAGAGAGAGAGAGAGAGAGAGAGAGAGAGAGAGAGAGGGAGAGAGAAGGACAGAGAGAGAGAGAGAGAGAGAGAGAGAGAGAGAGAGAGAGAGAGAGAGAGAGAGAGAGAGAGAAGGAGAGGGAGAGAGAGAAGGAGAGGGAGAGAGAGAGGAGAGCAGCTATCCCTTCATTCACCTCCTCTCCTCCTTCAGTAGCTGTCAGAGCTTGAGGTGTCCTGTTACCCATGACTATACGTGTCCCAGGAGTGAGTGAGAAAGAGAGAGAGGGGTTCCTAGGACATGGCCCTATAAAGAGAGAGGGGTTCCTAGGACATGGCCCTATATATAAAGAGAGAGAGATGTTCCTAGAACATGGCCCTATATATAAAGAGAGAGAGAGGTTCCTAGAACATGGCCCTATATATAAAGAGAGAGAGGGGTTCCTAGAACATGGCCCTATATATAAAGAGAGAGAGAGAGGTTCCTAGGACATGGCCCTATATATAAAGAGAGAGAGGGGTTCCTAGGACATGGCCCTATATATAAAGAGAGAGAGGGGTTCCTAGGACATGGCCCTATATATAAAGAGAGAGAGGGGTTCCTAGAACATGGCCCTATATATAAAGAGAGAGAGGGGTTCCTAGAACATGGCCCTATATATAAAGAGAGAGAGAGGTTCCTAGAACATGGCCCTATATATAAAGAGAGAGAGGGGTTCCTAGAACATGGCCCTATATATAAAGAGAGAGAGGGGTTCATAGGACATGGCCCTATATATATATAAAGAGAGAGGGGTTATAGGACATGACCCTATATATGAGAGAGAGGGTTATAGGACATGGCCCTATTATATGAGAGAGAGAGGTTCATAGGACATGGCCCTATATATGAGAGAGAGAGGGTTATAGGACATGGTTCAAAGGTGCTAAAATTATTCAGAGAACGTCAACACCTGCCTCTCCTTGATGAGGCACTGCATCTCAGGAAGCCAATGACGTACACCGTGTCTGTGAGGTGCATGTGTGTGTGCGTGCACGTGTCTTTTCCATTTCCATTCAACCCCGTGAACTTTGAAAGAAACACACTCCAGCGTATTCTTGGATTAAGCGCGGATAAATCACTACTGGCTCGTAGTTTTTTTTGTTCCAATGCTCTGCATCCAAACATCGAGTCATACGTACGCGGGAATTAAAAAGGAATCAATCACTGCACCAAAACACTGTGAGGAGGACAAAGTTAAGAAAAAGGTCAAACGACACATAAGCAGCAGCGAAAGAGAAGCGTCAGGGTCAAAAAGAGGAGACAGGTCTGAGGCCAAAGCACAGTTAGGTCAGAGAAAAACAAACAAACATCAGCACTACCTTTTTACCCCATGACGTCGTATAATATATGACAATGTTGTGCGACAAAAACAGCAGATCTACAAGGACACGCCGCATCCCAACCGTGATGCGTTGGGAGCTTGTGGATCAGATTTTCTACTTTCTTTTTTTTATTTCCTTCTTGAACATTTTAGAAATGCCCAAATTAGGGAAGGGTTAACGTGGTGTAAAAAATAATAAAGAGGGTTCAAAGTATAAATGAAAATGAAGCGAGGAGAGAAGCTATGGGTCCACTATACGCCACTACGCAGCGGTAGAGAGATGCAGAGTGGCTTATAGGAGGAGAAGCAGTGGAGAAGTCCAGTCAGGTTTCAGTAGGGGGCAATGCTAAGCTACACAGAGACACAGAGAGAGAGAGAGAGAGAGAGAGAGAGAGAGAGGGGGGGGGGGGGGGGGGGGGGGGGGGTCTTCCAAGACGCACTACACTCAGCACTACACTACACGCACGCACCATCTTTTAACCCATTCAGAAATTTTAAATAAATGTTTTCTAAATCATGACAATTTTCTGAAAGATTTGAGGCACATTTTATCTGCTATTTTTCAAAAGCTAAATTATAACAAAATGGGTTAAGATCACAAAACATGCAATACAACTGCACTTGCCTCTCATTAGTTTCACATTGCAGCATGACTATATGTTTTTCTATGATCACTGAAACTGAGATTATATTTTTCATCGCCACCATTATCAGGATCAGGTTTTGAGGGGAAATTGTTATAGCATCTTTGTCATTATCCTAGTCGTATATATATATATCCCACCTAACCTATAACCGGTGTTTTAATTCCTTCTTTTTTTTCTCCCCAAAGTTAAATTAATTAGTTATATGCCTATATCTCTGAGTGAACGCGAGCCGAGGCATGGCGGCACATCACGGAAGAACAATGGTGTCAGAATAAAGACGAGGCCCTAAAACACAGCCGAGTGCAATAACCCATTTTGGGCGGCGCGGGAACCCCTTTTGGTGTTAGCATCATGTTATGCTTTAGCTATTGAAAAATAGCAGATCTACAAGCTCATAGCGCGCCACTCGGTGGCGCGCTATGAGCTTGTAGATCTGCTACCACCGAGTGGCGCGCTACGAGCTTGTAGGTCTGCTTTTTTTGAAAAAAATCGAAGAACGACTGACATAGAAACATAGCTTTTTCAGAAAACTGTCAAGATGTATAGAAGACATTTAGAAGCTGATCTCAGGTCAGAATGGGATAATGCTGAGTGTGCATCCTGTTCCCCCCCCCTCGCCCCCCTTCCACACTGCATCCACAGTCATCAGCAGCTTTTAATCTAGCAGGAATTAGCATATTCAAATGGTTTTCGCTAATGACTTTGATGCGGCGGGGGGGGGGGGAGGGGATGGGGGGGACGGGGGGAGAGAAAAAAAAAAAAGCTAATTTCATACGCAGGGGTCGCCCCTAACTTTGAACTGACGAAGACAAAAATGAGGCACGCTGCATGGGGGCAGGAGATAGTCGGATAAAAAACGAGCGTATAGGGCATTGCACGGCGGTAAATTGTTTTTAATAATGTCTGAACGCTCTTCTCGCGGCGCGCGCAGGAGTCACTTTGAGGGAGCAGAGAGGCCACGGTCATACTGTATGTTATGTTTAAATGCTGATGTGGGACGGGCAATTAAGCTTATGGTCAGGCCCGGCCACCGTGCGATAGACAGGCCATGCATCAGTTTATGTACGGTATATATATACCGTAGGCTATACTGTAGCAGTGCGTAGACCGTGTGTGTGCCTGTGTGTGTGCGTGTGCGCGCACACACGCACACACACCGACAGCGTATAAGCCGAGCGCCTTTTGAAATGTTATTCTGGAGTATAGAGAAAACAATTAAGAGCAGCGGTGCTTTGATGTTCAGTGGGTGCCCCGCAGGTCAGGAGGGGAGAGTTATGCCTTTATCTTAATTGAAAAAATTAAATCATTAACCTGATGCGTCCGTTTTCCAAATGACAAGTTCGCCACTTTCACACAAAGCGGCTTCCTGCATGCTGCCTATTAGTTAATCTATGGTGGAGAGAACGAGAGATGTGGAGGCTATGCGGGAAGAGGAGAAATGAGTATGAGAGTGTGACATAAGTCAAGAACAAGTCAGAAAGGAACACAAAAATATATATTTTTTTTGTATTAACCACCTATTTTTGACCTGAGGACGATTCTACAAATGCCTTCTAAATCAGTTTTCTGAAAAAACCTTTTTCTATGTCAGTGGTTCTCAAACTATTTCATGTCCAGGACCCCTAGAATTATATGTATTTGGCCGCGGACCCCATCTGAAAATATGTTGGGACCCCCCCAGAAGCAAAGATTTGAGCTAAAAACGAACGCTCTGAAAGAATATATTCAAAACATTTGGGTCACATTTTCACGATTTAAAAAAAAATAGCAGACCTATACAAGCTCATAGCGCGGCACTCGGTGCCGCGCTACAAGCTTGTATAGATCTGCTATTTTTCAATAGCTAAAGCATAACATAATGCTTAAAAGAAGACACCAAAAAGGAGTTCCCGCCGAAAATGGGTTAAAAAGGGACAAAATTTCATAAAACAAGAAAAGAAAAACTAAAAAAAACTTTAAAGTGGGTGTAATTGATTACTAATCTAAAGGGAAACTGGGAGGGGGGTTGAGATAGGACTGGGAGAACAAATTACGCAGCGCGGGGCTCCTCCGTACGGCGGGGTATCAAAGGCGCCCAGCGCACGCCTCCACAAACTCAAATTGAAACGTCGGTATCTTGACACACGAGCTTCAGAAGTGTCTTGCTTTTATTAGGCCCCTTTTCCCTCTTTTAAAATCACTCAATTGTTCCCCCCCCCCCCCCATTATGGACACATGACAAAAGTATAGCTTCCCTCACAGACTCGGGGGCCGACGTCATTACACAGCCATTAGCCGCTTTTCAACAAAACATGAAACCATGTGGAGAGGAATAAGTGATACTCATTTTTAGTTTGTGAGGGCCGCCAGCCCCTCCTATATACACACACACACACAGGTTTAATGTTGGTCTTTTAGCTCAATGTTTGTTTCGTATAAACGCCATTGACAACGAAGGGAAAAGTCACGTCATTCACGTCATTATTGTCTCTTTATTGTTAAATGGCGTTTCATGTTTCCACGGTTAGTATATATACATTGGAAAATCATAAATTAATACATATTGACAGAGGCATTAACAGAGTAATATAGGGGGGTCATTGGTTATTAAATCACTACAGAAGATGAGTTTAGACTTTAATATATTGGCGCCCCTCACTTCACATTTCTCTATTCCTGTTAAGGTATACAGTATACAAATCTGCGTGAATACGTTGTTCCAACGGACCGTTTTAAAGAACGTTGGACAAAAGCTCAGATTACCAACGATGTACAGTTAGGTTTACAGATGATGCTGTGGCTCCCCACTATCAGTCACTAGATGTGGATGGGAGGGGGGGGGGGGGGGTCAGGTTGTCATAACACATCTACGTCTCGCATGGGATAATCGTGGGAAGACGGCCATGTTGTTTTGATCACCTGTAGTATTAGCACTAATGTAAATAAAGGCTTTTACACTGGAGCCATGTCACTCCCTGCCTGTCTGAGGGCCATGCAGGGAGGTGGTGGTGGTGGGGGTGGGGGGGACGACCAAGGTGTGATCACACCAAGTAGGAGGGGAGAAAATATGTATACATCATTCTTTATCTCTTTTCTCTTTCCCCTCTGACCTGAAACAGTCAAACCGCTGTGCATGAAGTCACAGAGAATGAGGTGATGGTGGCGTGCGCGCGGGCACACACACACACACACACACGGAGAGAGAGAGAGAATCTTCACGGTAGTTATTGAGAAGTGTGGGGGTGCGAGGTTCGTTGACTTTAACCCTGTGCACCTGCCTTTGTTCCCCCCCCCCCCCCCCCCCCGTTCCGTGTGCTCATGCTCGTCTTGACTGTTTTGCACACACACAGTGTTGCAACGGCTGCTGCAGTCACCTTAAAAGACCAGTAGTCAACTTTCAACTTTCACCCCCCTCCCCCCAAGCCCACATAAGCATCTGTTGTAGCAGCAAAACAGCCTCCACGGGTTAACTTCGGATGAATATATTTTCCAAACTGATATATAGGGCATCGACATATTCATCAACGACAAAGAAGAAAAGTCATTTTTAGTATGGTGGCAACACACGCACACAAAAAAAGAACATCTTGTTGTCATAATCGAGAGAGATGTTGTAAACATCAATATCGAGGAGTGAAAAGAGTGCCGTCTTGCAAAAGAAAATAAATAAATAGATAATGCAGTGATATAGTGTGCATTGTGGTATTTCCCTTTCCCACACACACACACACACACACACACACGCAAGAATATTAGCCACTGAAGAAGCATTGTGCGGCTGAATGAACATACTTTCACTTCATCTGCAAGTTGTAATGACGTCTTCTGATCCCACATCCCTATCAGCTGCACTGGGACTCCCATAGCAGACCCCTCACACATCGGGAGAGGGCAATATAATGACTTTATGTTGGGTGAACGGTATACACACAATGTGGTCAGATTATGCTTATTCGGCCCCACATACATAAACGTGTCATCTCTTGAGCAAAAAAGCCCCCACAACTCTCGATTGTGCTTTGAATGAGCGGACAGGATCCTTGGCCACAATCATCTTCTTTAAGAGTCTTTAAGAAGTTGAAGGATTTTTCATGTGACACTTTTCACTGCCTTTATTTCTTATTCCGCCCCCCAACCCACCCCACCTTTAACCCATTTTGGACTGAGGTCGATAAGAATAGGCTTCTAAATCAAAACATTTTTCTGAAAAACCTGTTTCTGTCAGTGGTGCTCAACCTTTTTCATGTCAAGGACCCCCAGAATTATCTCTATTGGGCCACGGACCCCCATCTCAAAATATGTAGTTCCAGGGACCCCCCCCAGAAGCAAATATTTTAGTTAAAAATGTTCGCTCTGAAATATATATTCAATGATTTGCGCCACATTTGAACGACTTTTCAAGTAGCAGACATACAAGCAGACATACAAGCTCGTAGCGCGCCACTCGTCTGCTATTTTCCAATAGCTAAATTATAACCAAAAGGGGATCCCGCCCAAAATGGGTTAAAAAGAGAGGGAGTTATGATTCTCCGCACCCCACACACACACACACACACACACACACACACTCGCTCCCCCGTTTGGGTTTAACTTGGACTATTTCAACCCATGCTGAAAAAAAAACTAAATGTGTTTCTGGGGCCGCTTTCACTCTGAGAGCTGCACAACTTATCTCTTCCCCTCGTCCTCTTTGTTATTAAATGCAGCGGGCCAACGATCGGCGTCACTCTCTCTAAGGGGACAGAGAGAGTGAATGAGGGGCGGGGGGGGGGTGTACTGCTTGCATTACCATGAAAAAAGACGAAAGGGGGGCTGGTGGGGAGGCCGGAAGAGAGAGAGAGAGAGAGGAGTCCCCCGTCCCGTCTCCGTGTATCTCCCCGTGCGGTGTGGCAGAGGGGGAGGGGGGGGGGGGGGAGGTCCTGAAGGCCTTATCAGTTCACGGACAGCACAACGGAAATGATTAGCATCTAATTTAACCCAATCTCCTGCTCAATACCCCCCGCCATTCAAAGAGGCCACATCTATATGTATTTAAGAAGGTAATCACTGGTTGGTTGGACGGACCCCCACCCACCCCCCCTGCCCCCCCTCTCTCGGGGGCCCCTCCCTTTTCCCGCGCAGCAGGACGATACACACAAACACTGTATTTCCATCTGAAAGGAGAGTCTTCATGGGTAGATTTCTGAGGGGGGAAATCGCTAGAATTGTTGTTGTCGGGTGTTTGTGCAAGACCTGTGTGTGTGTGTGTGTGTGTGTGTGCCCACAAGTTAATGTAGTATACTGTAGGTCTACACATACCTCAGTCAAGTTGAGTGCTGCCACAGGAACCTTCAAACGACTCCATCGCAGTGGTCTCTGCTGCAAAACACACGACGCCACGAAAAGCCAGTTAACAAAGAGAACAAGAGAGGAGGCGACAGAAGAAGAGAGAGAGAAACAAAGTCAATATTCACACCATATCCTCGTCTCCCACGATTTAAAAAAAATATGTGCTGATTAAAAATGTAATAATAAAAACTTGAAAGGAGACGACGGTCCCTTTCATCTCTCTACATCAGCATCAATCAAAGATTAGCCAGACAAAATAACAGAAAATGCTTGGCCACTTTTGAATGAAGATGAGAGAGTGGAAGGCTGTGTGTGTGTGTGTGTGTGTGTGTGTGTGTGTGTGTGTGTGTGTGTGTGAAGGTTGAACCCCGGGCGAGAGTGTATAGCAGGGTGCTCCATCAGTCACCGTGCAGATCTCTGTGGAGCGTTCTATCAACACAGATTAGCAGCGTGCGCGTAACTAACGGCGCTCACACAGAGAGCAGGAGGAACGAAAAAGAAAAAAAACAACCAGGGCAAGATAAATGGAAAGTGTAAAATAAAGACGTTGGAATCAAGAGGGGTCATTGGTGAGCACGGCTATGAGGGTCTAGAGAACGATGATGATGACAGCTCTGGCTCACACCTGAGCGCTATTATGCATTCCATAATGATAATAATAACCCTGCCGGTCTCTGCCGCACACACTGAACATTGATATGAAACACTCATGTGTGTGTAGACACACTATGCTCATTTGCACGCAAGAAGTGCACACTTGGTACACACAAAAATAAAATGTATATATTTCACACGCTCGGACGCGTGCACGCACGCACGCACGCACCACACTGAAACTCACTCACACACACCACACACACACACACACACACACACACACACACACACACGCACACACACGCGGTGACCGTCTGCCCGGCGGGGTTGTGTTCTCTTTTCTGTGACAAGGTGAACTTCATGCATCGCGTGCATGATATATTATAACTCTGGAGTGCAGGACAAAAGCAGCCGGCCGGCCCAGACAGAAGAGAGAGAGAGAGAGAGAGAGAGAGAGGAAGAAAGAGTGTTTCGCTTTTCTTTCACTCCCTCTCCGTCTTTTGCTCCTGCAGGGTCTCTTTGTCTCCGCCAGTAGGAGCGACACAAAAGGGAAGCTGGTGGGTTTAAGGTAGGTGACCGGCTGCACTCTACAACCCGTCATCTACTGTCCTCCTGCTTCCTCCTTTCATGCATGAGGCTTATCCCATTTAGGCCCGACCTCGAAATGAAAAAAAAAAGAAAAAATCTTCTAAATCGTCCAGTTTTCTGAAATAAATATTTTCACGATTTTTCAAAAATAGCAGACCTATACAAGCTCGTAGCGCGACACTCGGTGGCGCTCTATGAGCTTGTAGATCTGCTATTTTTCAATAGCTAAATTATGACATAATGTTTAAAACACCAAAAGGGGTTCCCGCGCCAAAATGGGTTAAAAAAAAAAATCAAAAAACTGAATAAGTGTGCAGGGTCGCACCCATTCATCCAACGCTCCAGCTCGTCTCTTCGGACTAGCTCAACCCAACAGCACACAGCCTCTAACTACCACATTGATGAATCATATTTTGACGCAAACAGGTGTAAAAAAAATAATAATAAGAAACACAGCTCATCTGCTGAAAAAACTTAAGTGAGGTGCTGGAGTCACAAAAGGACAATAAAGGAAAAATAAATAAAGGGAAGCTCTGCACTGCACTCAAATCTGTGCACAATCAATATATCTATTTGCAAGCTTTCGGGTCTACAGTCATACTGACCATCTTCAGGCATGCCTGAAGATGCTCAGTATAGACCCGATGGCGTGCAAATAAATATATTGATTGTGCACAGAGTCGAGTGCATGTGCGGAGCTTTCCCTTTGTTTATGTCTTTATATAACGCCAACAAGTGTAAAAGGGGGAAGATATTTTCAGACAAAAAAAAATAAGAATTTAAATGAAAAGATGATTGTGAGCAGGTCAAATATAACCGTACAATTCTGAAACGGGGGGATGCATTTGTGAATGTCCACGAAAAAACGAGAGTGGGAAAGAGAGAGAGAGAGAGAGTGAGGGTGAGTGAGGGAGGGAGAGAGAGGGAGACACACGGAGAGAAATGGAAAGACAAACATACAGATCGAGAGAGAGAGAGAGAGAGAGAGAGAGAGAGGGAGGGGTTGAAACTGTCCCATTAACCAAAAAGCAATTTCTGTTGGTGAGTGCCTGGCTGCGCCGAGGTTTCCTGGTCGGGGCTAATATCCTTTCATTACAACTTTCCTCCCCAGCCAATTAGAGACAGGTCTGTGGCCCGCCGGCCCGCACGCACCAACCAACCGCCACACACTTTGATCAGCTCCATGTTCACTGACACACGTCTAATGACCAGAGGAGAGGAGGGTGGGGAGGGGGGGGGTGCTGCATTCACACATAGCCACACACCACTCTCTCCAGAGAGTACACACACACACACACATACAGTAGGAGGTATGCTGCTCTCTCTCCACCCACCCAGGGAGACCGAGGAGGAATATAGTCAGGCATTGGGAGACCAAGTGTGACCGTGCGGCGCAGACTGCACTGTAAAAATGTTCATTTCATTCTCAGGCACACTTTTCAGACCAAAGGAACTGACACAGAAGCAAGAGCACTTTGCATTGGACTCAGTTTCCCAGAAGCCCTATAGCTTCCGGTTGGTTGATTTCCGGTTACGTCGTCATAACCGCGTCCGCCTCGTCGTCACCAGGCCCCGCGACAAATCCGCTGTTTCATGTAAATGATTGTTTTTAGTATAGGTAGATCATAATTTGTAAAGAAAGGCCTAACCAGGGACTGGGGTTGCAAATTAGCCTCGTGGCTACAAACCCTATGTATATACAATGCAACGGTTTCATGTTTTGACAACTTGATACATTGAGTTTTGTATTGTGTGTGTGTGTGTGTGTGTGCACTCGTGTACATATACACGTGCACAAACGCATACACTGTCCCTGGTTCCAAAAACAGGGGGACTAATTAAGCAATTACACTAACCACTGCTTTGATGTATACTATGGGCTCTCTATCCTCTATCGGAGCGGATTTGCTCCCGGTCACCATTCTTCTGTTCTGCATTCCTGGCATAGAACAAATAATAGGTGTGCGCACGCGCATGGTTGGTGTGTGTGTGTGTGTGTGTGTGTGTGTGTGTGTGTGTGTGCGTGCGCATGCATGAGTCAGTTGGTTGGGTGTTTCTCTTGCCTTCCCTGTAATCATTTACACAAGTTTATAGGCTGACCTTTGACCTCCACTAGTGGAGCCCGAAATGCTGTCAGACAGAATGCCGAGTCACCTGATGCGTGACTGCACGGAAACGTCGACTCTAACCTGCAGGCCGTGGTCTGGAGAAAAACAATATGGCGGCTGTGTGTATGGTATCGCTTGTGTATTGTACCAGACTGTAGATTTCTTAACGCCATTTAGACCCGAGGACGATTCTACCAAATGTCTTCTAAATCCTGACGATTTTCTGAAAAAAACCCCATGTTTCTATTTTTCAAACATTTTAATGTCAAGGACCCCCAAAAATATTATGTAATTGGCCGCCGGACCCCCATCTGAAAATATGTTGTTCCAGGGACCTGGAACTGCAAGATTTGAGTTAAAAACATTCGCTCTGAAAGAATAAATATTCAAAGATTTGCAAGATATTCAAAGATCTGCAAGCTCATAATGAGCTTGTAGATCTGCTATATTTCGACAGCTAACGTATAACATAATCCTTAAAACACCAACAGGGGTCCCCCACCCAGAATTGAAATTCACTATAAAAAAAATGGTTTTGCCTCCTGTCTTTTCGTCAGTGCCACGACATCAAGCATGGCTGGTCTCACTCCCATGTTATACAATACATCTTCCCTTCCACACTGGCTGGTACCCTTCTGTCACAAATCACTTTCCTCCATCCATTAAACGCTATAATATTGAAGCTTGTTAAATCCTATCCATTTGGTTTCCTCACTAATGCTCATTAACCCATTTTGGGGCGGAAACCCATTTTGGTGTTTTAAAGCATGTTGTTATACTTTAGCTATTGAAAAATAGCAGATCTACAAGCTCATAGCGCGGCACCGAGTGCCGCGCTATGAACTTGTAGGTCTTCTATTTTTTGAATAATCGTGAAAATGTGCCTCAAATCTTGTGCCTTCTAGGGGTCCCTAGAACAACATATTTTCAGATGGGGGGGCGGAAGCATATTACATAAAAAAAATTGTGGTCCTTGACATGAAATATTGAGCACCACTGATAAAGAAACACAAGGTTTTTCAGTAAACTGTCAGGATTTTGAAGACATTTTTAAAAATGTCGATGTCAGGCCTAAATGTGTTAAAATGTCTGTCTACAGTACAGTACACCCTCATGTGTCTCAGAGGTGAACTTTGAATAGTTCCAAAACGTGCCTACAGTAGGCCTACCTAACCTGCCTATAGATTTCAAACGCTTGTATTAATTTGTATTCAAGGAAGAGAAAGGTAGGAGGCAAATTCACAGACCATCCACAGCACACGTGTTAGACAGACAACGAGTAGTAGACGGAAATATTACACACATTAGTGAGGGACAAACATATTAAGATGAGCCTGAAATAGGTGAATTGGTCCTTCAAATGAGAAAGAGAAAATCAAAACAAAAACCGATACACAAACTACAATGCTGTCACCTGGCATATGTCTGTCCTAAATATGCATCCATCAAACATCACAGCAGCTAAAGCGTTGTTGCCTGAACACAACGGTTGTGACAGAACCGCGAAATACGGCTATTTTGCAAAACGACTTGTCAAATTGGAGATTAATACATTGTGTTTTGGGACGCAGTGTTTGGACACAAACACTGTGGCAAAGACATGGACAGAAAAGGGCGGGTATACCGTACCAACTGTTCCCAGTGTAAACGTATACAAGAGGGATATCATATATTTAACACATACTGTAGGCACAGAGACACAGTCTTCAACTGGAAGAGTGAGTTTATAAATTCTAGGTAGAAACCGAGTTGCCCTGGTAAAGTGTGTGCGTGTGTGTGTGTGTGTGTGAGCTGAGAATGAACTGGAAGTGAATTGGAACCGTATTAAATCACAATGCATTACGGGATATGCTGGTTGAACTAATTCAGCTGGAGAAATTGCTTCCGTTATTACACCCCCTCTCTCTCTCTGTGTGTGTGTGTGTGTGTGTGTGTGTGTGTGTGTGTGTGTGTGTGTGTGTACGCGCTTACGCTTGTAGTGCAATGTGCAATGTGTGGGAGAGAGCGCAGAAGACAGAGAGAGAGAGAGAGACAGAGAGAGACAGAGCGAGACAGAGCGAGAGAGACAGGGCTGAACGTTGAGGAATGTCAGGTGTGTGAGTGTAAAGTCAGTGTTTGTGTTAGTATAGCCAGGTCAACCCTACAGGTAGGTTTGAACCACAACATTACCTCTCCCTGAACCCCCCTAATGGACAAGGTGAGGTCACGGTAAACAGCGACACCCCTCAAGCACGCACACACACACACACACACACACACACACACACACACACACACACACACACAGAGTGGGGGTTGGCACTCGACAGCTTATATACATTACAAGTCAAAATACAGACATTAATCTGAAGCTGGACACAAACCTAAAATTACCGACTCTCAAGACCACTGGAGCGTGGCTGTGTGGGTTTTTTTTCCCCCTCGCCTGCCTCATGCTGGCAGAGATGAAGGAATGACAAATGGGGAGGCGCGGGGAGGTGAGAGAGCCACTGGGGGGAAAGAGACCGACAAGGATAATTGCTTATGGTGGGGGAAAAGGAATCAGATTATAGGCGGCAAAACCACCACTTGGTGGTGGTGGCGCGGTCGGATATACTGGCGGAGGGAGGCGCAGGTGAAGTGGAGAGTTTGGGGGGGGGGGTTTTCTGCGTGGTGGAGAGAGAGGTGAGTCTTTGCAGCATGCGTCCACACAGACCACCCCCCCCCCCCCCCCCCAACCCACACCCCTTTCGGTACGGGATGTTCCCGAAATGCCACTCACACACATACGTATATGCACGTGCGCGCACACCGACGCATACACACACACACACAGCGATGATTACCATACTCCATATTACTGGTGTACAGATAACTGGCTGGCTGGCTCCCGTGGGCCTGCCAATCCAACACTGTAATCCCTCAAACACTCTGAATTTTCATTTCAAACAAAAGCTAAACCGCCAGAAGACACAAGGAAGCATTCTGTTCTCTCTCCTCTCTTCTTTTTCTCCCCTCTCCCTATACCCGTTTTTCTTTTTTCTTTCTTTGTTTATTTTTCCTTTTTTTTTGTGTGTGTGTGTGTGTGTGTTTGTTGTCGACGTCTCCTCGCGTTCCAACCACTTGTTCCTTTGCCGTCTTGCTGCCCCCCCCCCCCTCCCCCCCGTTTATGAAATTCAATATCAGAGTGATAAATGATGCGCTTCACCAAACAAAAAAAGCCCACATTCGAGCCAGAAGTGAATTTCGTAGAGTGATATTCATTCAATATTCCCTTGCCTGTAATAATTTCCGTTCTCTGTCCAGTACAATCAAAAGACAGGGTAATGTATATCTTTGCAGCTGGTTATTATGGTTGCTCGCGAGCACTCCCATACATCGTTTCCTCTCTCTCTCTCTCTCTCTCTCTCTCTCCGTTCTCCTGCACGTTGTATTAGTCAGTGATCAAAGACAGAGAGGGAGGGATGCATACTTTACATTCCTATGCATCTCGGTCTCGGCACAACCAAGCCCCTTTTTGTATTCCACGCAACACAAGCCCCTGGCCAACACTCCGTAAATGCCCAAAATATTTCCAACTTTTTCCAATAGTTACAGTACAACGTCATACTGTAAGTAACGCATGTGAAATATTATTATTTTGGCAACTTTAAAAGTTTTTTAGCCTATAATGGCAAGCCTAAAATAGCCATGCCAGGGATAATATATTTTTCTTTTTTCAAGATTTGTTTTTGGCTTTTCTACCTTTATTGATAGTATCAAGTGAAGATAGACCGGAAAGAGGGTGAGAGAGAGGAGGGCAGAGAGATGCAGCAAAGGTCGGCGGTCAAAGGTCATGAACGGGACTCGAACATGCGACACGCTGTCAGGCCAAAGCCTATAATATGTGCCTATACTATGTGTCCTATATCTGGACCACTAGGCCAACAGGCGCCCCTGGGGATAATAATTGTTAATGCATCTCAGGTGCTCAGAGAGTATACTCCCAATGACCCACCATGACTCACAACAGGACAAAAAAAAACTAAAACAGTCAACACAGTTGTTGAATGCAAAAGTGCAGCAGCCTTCACACACCTCAAGACCGACAATAGTCCCTTTAACACCGACCGTCTCACGGCAGGGTAAACACAGCTGCAGCTACTAAAATGATAATTAATAGCGGGTACATTTGATTTAGATGTGCCACATAGCAAGCACTGACAACACTATATTGTTGTCAATGTTCTTTGGCACACCTAAATCAAACTGACTATTAAAATTACATTTTATTCGCTGCAGCTGTCTTTCGCCTGCTATGACATGTCTGTCTGTGGAAAAGGGTCCATTTTGCCCAAAGAAAACACAGAGAGGCGGAAGGACGTGTCCGAGGTGCGGCCGTTTTGACAGGCGTTAAGGTTATGTACGCTTACATCACTCGTTGACGCTGATCCAACGCCTTGGCTTTGTGCGTGCCCCCTGTGAAGTCATGTGGCAGCAAAGTCTATGGATTCTTTTATGTTTGCTTTAAGCCATGCAGGAAAAGGAACTCCTTTTGGTGTTCTAAGGATTATGTTATACTTTATAGCTATTGAAAAAATAGCAGATCTACAAGCTCATAGCGTGGCAGCGAGTGCCACACTGTGAGCTTGTAGATCTGCTATTTATTTTACAAATTGTGAAAATGTAGCACAAATCTTTGAATATATGCTTTTTCCCAGCGAACGTTTTTAACTAAAAATCTTTGCTTCTGGGGGGTCCCTGGAACATCATATTTTCAGATGAGGGTCCGCAGCCAAATACAGATAATTCTGGAGGTCCTTGACATGAAAAAGGTTGAGCACCACTGACATAGAAACATTAGGATTTAGAAGACAAGATTTGGAAGACTTTTTTTGTTTTTTAGAATCAGCCTCAGTTCTAAATGGGTTAAGCATGTCTCCCCCCCCGTGACGCCATGTGGCAGCCACAGTGGGCGCCCCTCACTTCACACAAGTGGGATTATTATTTTTTTGTTTCACATCAGGATATCTGAAAGCTAAGGCAGTTTAACCCATTTAGGCCTGACGTCGACATTTGAAAAAAAATCTTCTAAATCCTGACAGCTTTCTGAAATACCTATGTTTCTGTATCAAAATGATATGTAATTGGCCCCATCTGAAAATATGTTATCCCAGGAACCCCTCAGAAGCAAAGATGTGAGTTAAAAACGTTGGCTCTGAAAGAATATAATATATTCAAAGATTTGCACTACATTTTCACGATTTTTCAAAGAAAGCAGACCTACAAGCTCGTACAAGCTTGTAGATCTGCTATTTTTCAATAGCTAAAGTAGAACCGCCCCAAAATGGGTTAAAGACCTGCATGTAGCCTATACCGGAGGCCAGGTATTGGACAGAAGGATATAGCATTCAACATGAAATCCTATGATCAGCCATCGTCCACACCTGTCCTAATTACCAAGAAGCTGACCATCCCCCACCCCCCACCCCCACCACAGTATAGCCCGCCAGGCATTGCTCGTCTCCATGGTGACAGGCAGGTGAGCCAATAAAGGTGATGACAGAAGACAAGAGCCATTACGGGGACCGGCAGGAGATAAGCTAATTGAAATTGGATATTATACAGTCATCTGGAAAAAAAATGGATGGAGAAAGATAGGGATAGCGTGTGTGTGTGTGTGTGTGTGTGTGTGTGTGTGTGTGTGCGCGCGCTCGCAGGGGAAGGCAGGAGGGTAAATATGCAGTCTAATCAGTTTTTTTAACCCCTCCCCCCCATCCACACTATAAGTAAGTCAGACTTAAGCAGAAACCCTTGAAATGAAATCTGGATGGTGGAGGACTGAGGCAATAGTGTAGTGATGGTGTTGCTGCGTCTAAGGCATGCTGTGTTAAGCCTCTTAGATTACAAAACACTTTGGCTGTGTCTGCACGTTTCTGCCATTTAATTATCAGTCCATACTGCTTGCCTGAACACACAGACAGTACATAGCGTGTGCGTGCGCACACACACACACACACACACACACACACACACACAGTGCATTTTAATTGCAGTGGATGACATCAAAATGGCTCTAACCTGCACTGATAAAAAAGGACCCATGAATGCAAATAAAACATGAACATGCATAAAGCACCGCAAAACCAACTCCATCCCGAGGTGTGTGTGTGTGTGTTGGTGACGGGGGGACGGACAGGTCTCTGTCATCGTCACCACACTGCCCTTCACTCAGAGACCCCCGCGGGGTCAGTCCAATTTTCCAAAAAACGGTCCTGCATGCAACCGCAGACAGAACTGTCACTATGGCCATTATTACCAGCGTCCATTCAGGCCCGGCCCCGCCCGGCCCCTTCCAAAGGCCTCCTTGTTCTCGCGGCCGCGCGGCCAGCCAGCCAGCCACCCGGCGGGCCTGCAGTCCACCGGCCACACTGGCTATAATACTGACCCCTGGTCTGGCTCGCACTCTGGCTCTCAGAGTGACTCCGGCGCCCTCCATTAGCCTAATTACAGCCTATATGGAAGCGGTGCAGACCCCAAGCCGGCATTAGGGCCAATTAGGGCCGCCCAGGATGGGCCCTGAACAGGGTTGGGTTTCCCCCCATGCACACGCTTGGATACACACACACACACACACACACACACACTTGGACAAACACACACACACACACACACACACACAAAAGGACGGGTAAAAGTTTATGTAAGGGATGTGGGACAGTGCCATTTAGACCTGGGGGCCCAGATGTTATATATGGGGCGCCTTTGGAGTGACGCAGGTATAAAGAAAAAGGTGACACAGAATCAATGGGCAGAAAGAGAAAACGAGATGGAGAGGAAAACAAAAAAACAGCTCATTCATTTACAGTAATTTGAGAGAGAGAGAGCGAGAGCGAGAGCGAGAGAGAGAGAACGAGAGAGAGAGAGCGAGAGAGAGAGAGACTTGTGTCTGTCCATTCATGCATGCGGATGCCGAGCTGGGGAGCCAGCAGTAATTTGTGGCTGTCACAGGGAGATAATAAGGCTTGTGTCTTCCCTTCAAATAAAAAAGGTGGAGATAGTCCTCTTTAAAGAACCATCCTCTCTGTCTTCTGTCGTCGTCCCCCGTCCCCCCCGTCCCCCCGAGGGCCTCTGTGAGTACGGATGGATATATGGACAGAGGCATGAGTGGAAAACGTCCATCACACCATTAGCCCTATAGCACTGACAAATAACTAGCCATTACCCCGGCGGCCCTTGACAAAATGTCCGTGTATGTTTTAAAATAAGGGTTCACAAAGCTCACGCATGGTAAACAAAGCTCTAAGCTAATCAATGTAAAATAAAATCTGAAAGTCTGCGGCCCAAGGTCTAAACCAGAAAGCCACCGCTTAATGATGTGTGTTGTGACGGACGTGTTAGCATTGACCTTCACTCAAAAAAAAAAAAAACATTGTGTAACCATGATCGTCACTTCTTTGGCTGTGGGCCGTTGAATAAAGCCAATTTTGACCAGGGGTGCAAACTGGGAAAGGAATCCGAGATAAAAGCATTTTGTAGCCGAGGGGCGATAGGGGGCGGTAGGTGGAAAGTGCCAGAGCAAATAGACAAAATAAGCAGAGAAGGGGAGCTCTTGTTGTCATGGCGATCATTGTTTTCTTTAGCGGCAGCTCGAATTAATGTTTCATTGAGCTCCGAACATCGTACTTTATCCCTTTATGAGCTATAAAGCCACCAAAAAGAAACGCGTGCACGTGAAGGGAGGATTTAGGATTTTGGCTGTTCCTTCTAACGACTAAGCTAAAACGAGGTGAAAGATATTTTTTTAAACTCTGGATTAAGGCTCATTTATCAAATCTCACTTCATCGTCTATGGTAACCTGTGCATTGTTTCGTTTTATCGTTCATGGCTACAAAGGAGTTAAAAGATGTTTACAACCAAAAAAAACAAATCTTTAAAAAAGAAAAAAGATAAAGATGTTTATACAACGAGTGGATACGCGTAGCCATCTTGCCTACGGTAAATGTTCTGTTTATTTAATTACATTGCAACTCAATGATAATGTACAGGATATATGTATAGCAGTAGGACAGAATGGTCCACTATAGGACCATTTGGCGTAGATCTACGCCAACGGCAAGGAATGTGTTGGCAAACATTTTTTTTCAATATATGTATATTACATGTACTGTACATAGGAAAATAAATCCTGAACTATTCGGGAAGATGATGGTCAGAAGTTAGACTGCATGGTTATTTAATAATTAAGTATTTAGGACAGCCCAGTTTGTTTCTAGAGCCTGGAGTATAGTCCATAGTAAGTCAATCCCAGCTCTTCAAGTAGGTATGCGTCTCCTGTTACAGGCATAATGGTGTACTTTATTTGTATGTTGTATATTATGTAATCTGCCTTGTATGGGTCTGGGGAGTATTAGTCAGATTGGTATTCACTTGATCATTGTTTGCAAACTGTCATGTTCGGTTTATTGTTATTGTTTATGTAAACTGTACAAAGTGTCCTGTAAGTCCATTTGGGCTGGGCTTCTTCTGAAGCATGACACTTAAATAAAGAATCAATCAATCAATCAAAATCAATCATGTAGTACAGCATAGTTTCATATACCATACAAGCTTGGGTATGAATGTCTTTATAATATAAGCTCTACATAAATGTACGAGTCCCTTTACTGACCACGTTCATGTAAAAAGTTCGAAAGCTTCTTTTTAACCAGGGCTTAAAGTACAGTGTTGTTTTTGGCAGCAAGTTAAAATTTTAGTTTTATTCGGTCTCTTGAATTCTTTATTTTCTTTTAGTCAGATTGTAGTCACCCGGAATGTTTTAGTGTTAGTCTAGTTTTAGTCAACTAAATGTCATAAGATTTCAGTCGACTAAATCTAGTTGATTTAGTCGACTAAAATGTGTTTTGGCGGGCCTTGATGCAGTCGAAATGACTGATTGCTGAAAATAGCAGATCTACAAGCCCACAACGTGTCGCAGCGTGACGCATTGTGGGCTTGTAGATCTGCTTTTTTCAGTACAAGCTGCTTTTTTCAGTACAACGTGTACAATGACTTATACTGGATCTCTTGACCACTATAGTCCCTTCCTAACATTTTAGTCTAGTTTGTATTTATCGACAAAACTGTTGATATATTCAGTCTTAACTCTTAAGTCATCATAGCTTAGTTTTCATTTAGTTTCCGTTTAGTTTTCGTCAGTGAAAAAAGCTAGTCGACAAACATTTTTCGCTTAGTCGACAAAACACTGCTACAGTACATGCCCCGTCATCCAACCAGAACCCGGAAAAAGGCTCCTTCAAATATGCAGCATTTGTGGAATCTTGGGGCCACAATGTGATTAATTGTGAATCTGTCTAGAACAACACAGCGCAGTGCAGCTCGTCACGCGGTCACACCTAAGCTTACCCAAGACTCAGCGCTGTCAACACTGTCAGATATGATCTTACACAGAGGATGAACTTTCGCTGTTTGAGGCTTAACTGATAAAAAACTCTCACACACACACACATGCACGCGCGCACACACACACACAGAACTCCAGGAGCACTCAATACTTAGCGTTGTGAGCAGGTGAATGAACCACCTGTCTGTCTGTAGCAGTTTACACTGCGTGCACTCATAACTATTAGTCATCCTGCCATGTTGTGTTATTAGTGGATTTAAAGGGATACCTGTGCGCTACACCCGTGATAAGCCTCAAGATGGCACAGAGACATGCTCCAGGGAAAAAAAGGGAGGGGGGGGGAACTATACAGGAAAGCCGAGACAAACCGCAGAGAGAAAATAATCGTTCGTTTTGCTCATGAGCTTGAGATATACTATTGAGTTGTATGGTTCCATTACAGTGGATTGGTTGAATTTCCGACGCAGCCAAAAAAATTATAATTTTTTTTGTGATTGTGGGAGGTGTAGATCATTCACAGACGACTGGTGACTGCATGTATCTGGGCTGAACCGACGTGTGCCGAGTGTGTGTGTGTGTGTACGGCATGTTGACCAAACAATGGTGGTGGTTGGGTGTTGGTGGGGTGTTAGGTATCGATGTGTGCAAACGTTATTTCTTTTTTTTGGGGGGGGGGGGGGGGGGGGGGGGGGCAGGTCACCTCCAGACACACCAGACCTCCTCCCTTATCTCCCGGCGATGTGGGGGCTGGTTGTTCGGAGTGGAGATTAAACACATTTTTTCCCCTCTTTTTTTTCCCGGAGACGCTATATAGAACTGCCACGGCCTACGGAGCGCTGCATGCTGCAGCGGGAAAGGCGTCGTTGTTAGCCGAGGAGCAAAAGAAATCCTTGTTCCCGACGACGCCGATAAGGACATAAAGTGTTTCTGTCCCCGAAGGAGGGGATGGTGGTGTGGTGGTGGTGGTGGGCAGATTTCTGCTCTCTGTAGATCAACTGTAATGAATATCAATGGCATGGGGGGGGGGGGGGGGGGTGGCTGTCCTCATCCCTTTGGGCCACTCTCTCTTCTCTCCTCCGCTGACAGCATTGCGACGGGGAAAGGGGGGGGGGGACACTGTGCATGAAAATGCACGGCTTAATATATGGTAATGCTATGTAAACACGGTGCTGATCTGAGAGGGAGGTTTGGAGGGGAGAATAGATCCGGAATGCTCGCTTTGCCCGTTCGCATGTGCCTCGCTCGCTCACATTTTGTGCACAAAGCCGAAGTCCGGGAGTATAGTATATATGTATCTCCACAAGCCCAACAGTAGTATATAGTCTCTGGGCATATTTATATCTGGAAATGGATACGATACACCCAAAACAGGAAGAACGGAGATGAGAAGAGAGGGGGGGGTGGAGGGAGGGAGGGAGCGGGTGGGGGTGGAGCTGCTACTGCAAGCTCAGCACCACTCGCCATTCCTCTCTCTCTGCACTCCCTCATTTTTTGCAATATGTTGTATGCGCGCACACGTCCGTTCGTGCGTGCGTGCGTGCCTCTTCCTCCTTCTTCTTCTACTCCTCTCCTTCCTAGAGTTGAACAGGGTTCTTTTTTCTTTTTTTTTTCAATCAGTCTCCTCCGGGGCCCGAGAAGGTTACCTGAGCCCGTGTGAAAAAAAAAAAAAGCACACACACACACACACAACGCGGAGACATGCCGCCTCGGCAGGTATGTCTGCCACACACAAACTGGCCCCCGGGTTCGGTTTCTCTCTCTCCACTGAAAAACAGGGCTGTCTGGTGGCGTCTGAGGAAGCCATGTCCGCTCTCCATAAGCTATAGGGAGGAAGAGGAGAGGGGAGGGAGGGAGGGAGAGATGAGGGACCTAAGCTGACCTATTGTCTATAAAGTGGTGTGGGTTTCCCCCGGGCCGTCTGTGGGGGCCCTGACGTAACCACGCGTCGCATTCCTTCTGAGAAAAGCCATCGCAGAGACAAGTGCCCTTATAGTCTGTCTCATGTCGGTCGGTCTCTCCTGTCCCTGTCGACATGTTGCATCACCACCGACCGCGATAAAAATAGCTAACCCTATTTTTTTCCCCCCGCCCCCAGTGGCAGTTATTATTTCGTTCCAAAGGTAGGGGGGGGGGGTGATGTTGGCTCAGGTCTAATTTTACACGTAACTTAAACTGCCATGAAAAGAGCAACGCGGACAGAGCCAATGGAGAGAAGGAAAGCCCAGTGACAGGAGGAGGGAGAGAGAGAGAGGCAGAGGCAGAAGGGGGGAGAGAGAGAGAGAGAGAGAGATGAGGTAGAAAAAAAACAGAGGGGGGAAAAAGAGGGATCGAGAGATGAAGAGAGAGAGGGGGGGGAGAGGAAGGCGTGTGCGTGTGCATGTGCATGTGTGTGCGCGTGCGTGCGCGCGCGCGCGTGTGCGTGCGTCAGTGAGAGATGCCGTGGCCCGAGGCAGTGAGGTGGGATTTGTAAGCCCTTTGTAAGTAACAGGCACCACTCTTAGTAGGCTGAAGGTATGTTTTTGTGTGAGTAATCCATGATGGATGTTTTAATTGAAAGCACAAGGCTTTTAGGGTTGTTTTCAGAGACCGCAGCCAACATCTGACACCTCCACTCAGAGCACGCGCGCACACACACACACACACACACACACACACTCTCTCTCTCTTACAGCCAGACAGGCCCTGCATGGCCCCGGGTCACAATCTCAGCACAGTCGTGGTTATACATTGGAACAACCAGGCGGACCAAATTATTCTCGACACAAACTTATTTCATCTTCAGCACCACAGCAGCAGATACAACAATTCTCCGCCATTGGAATTGGACTTCCTCTGCACCACGGGCCACAATCTCTCGCAACGACTGTACCCAGCGGAATACAACATGACCAGTGTCGTGATCTTCATATAATGGAGATGGCCATATATGGTGGCGTGACATGTCACGAGGCGTGGCCATATATGGAGGTGTTAAGGGTCTCCATGATGTCACGTGATGTCACAAGGCATGATGGATTGGCAACCGGGTGGTGTGACGGACGTGAGACGCAGGGTTTCATAGAAAATGCGACCTTCGGATAAGCAAAGATATGGCCTACTATACAGTGACAAACATCACTGTGCTTATTTCTCTGCCAATTAGACCTGAGGACGATTCTACAAATGCCTGAAAAACCTCATGTTTCTAGTGTATGTGGTTCTCAACCTTTTCATGTCAAGGACCCCTAGAAATTATCTGTATTTGGCCACAGACCCCCATCTGAAAATATGCTGTTCCAGGCACCCCCCGGAAGCAATGATTAGCGCTAAAAAAATAATACAGTATCTATTCAAAGATGTATGCCACATTTTCACGATTTTTCAAAAATAGTAGTCCTACAAGCTCGAAGCGTGGCACTCGGTTCCGCGCTACGTAGAACTACTATTTTTCAATAGCTAAAGTATAACGTAATGCTGATCTGTACACCAGAGCATGACAACATGCAGGCAACTATAGTCTGATGCCACCAATGGGCCAATGGATCGTTACACCATGGTGCGGCAAATCCGGCCAACGAGGAATAGAAGGGAGGGAGTTGGGGGTTGGGGGCAGTCTTGTCTGAGATCAGGTTGAGATTTGGGGGCGGAGGGGGCAGGGGGTAGAGAGGACTCTTCACCCATCTCACCACCCCGAGCGAGCCGGCCGTCTCGCTCACCTCAAGGCACCTCCGCCGGGAGATCTGCAGGTCGGGCATTCCACAAGCCCTCCGCTGCCTCCCTACATACCAGGGATACTCACGTATAGAAACCGTGTGTGTGTGTGTGTGTGTGTGTGTGTGCGTGTGCGTGTGCGCGCTTTCCCTTCTATCCCTTCTTTCCCTTCTGTCACTGAACAAACATTTTGGAATCAAAACTTAATTAAAAATTTCAAATAAATAAAAACAACACACACACACACATACACACATTATTGAATTCCGGAGCCTTTGATAGATTTATCCCGCCCCTCCCCCCCAACCCCAGAATAATGCAAAATAAGATTTAATAACACCTTTCATATGGCGAGTACAAAGCCAGCTTTTTGCATTAAAGTGTAAATCGGTGTCTGGGAGAAAGGCAGCGTGCCTCTAAGCTTATTGATGTGCGGGTCTGTGAGCAGCCGAGCAGCATTGTTTCACTGCCGAAGCTTGACGGATGTCAAGGTGATTATGGTTTAGATCACCCTGTAAAGACGGAACATTTTTGAAAATGGCAAAAAAAACACAAACAAGTCGCAACACAAAAGCCTCCAAAAAATGTTTGTTTCACTGGGAGGTGGAGGTTTGTTGAGGAGATAGAGAGCAGAGAGAGAGAGAGTGTTTGTTTCACTGGGAGGTGGAGGTTTGTTGAGGAGATAGAGAGCAGAGAGAGAGAGAGTGTTTGTTTCACTGGGAGGTGGAGGTTTGTTGAGGAGATAGAGAGCAGAGAGAGAGAGAGTGTTTGTTTCACTGGGAGGTGGAGGTTTGTTGAGGAGATAGAGAGCAGAGAGAGAGAGAGTGTTTGTTTCACTGGGAGGTGGAGGTTTGTTGAGGAGATAGAGAGCAGAGAGAGAGAGAGAGAGAGAGAGAGAGAGAGTGAGTGAGCACCGGGGGGGGGGGGGGGGAAGCCTCCCACTGAGTAATAATTCACGCACACAGGACGGATAACTCTGCCGCTGTTCAAACAATCTGACAATTTGTTGAAATTCTTCTGACAGGCGGCAACGTACCTTCGCGGGGGAAAAGCCATTACTGAATGGCCCGATAGGTGCAGATGTTGTGCAGGGCTATACGGGTTAGTTTTAACCTGCCACGCATGTCGGGAGTCACGGGTGAGTTTTAACGCTCAGTGTCGTCGGACTAATGTCTGTCGGACTGTATATGTTTAACCGTGAACGTATGCACCCCGATGTTGTGTGGTGCATCCCTATCCGACGCTCCCCTATAGTCTCAGATCAACAGTATATAAGCTGAGAAAATGCGAGAGATGGAGACATGGAGATTGAGTCAAAAAATAAGTGTGTGTGTCTATTTTGTCAATGGAAGAGGAAGGATGGAAGAGGAAATAACGCTGAGGTCAGCTGTAGAAGTGAGTCCAAGAATGCCACTACATATCTGGCAAAAGGTCAGATTATTATTCTGCCACTGTTGTATGAACCACGTGAGCACCATTTCATACTCTGGCATATTGGCTGCATGCTCAAACTAGCCGATCTACAAGCTCCACAAGCTTTGTGAAGCTTGTCGATTGGCTATTTTCAGACCTGCTATTTATAAGTTACTCTAGATTGTATTTGTCGACAAAATCATTAGTATATTTAGTCACAGTTTTAGTCAGCATAGCTCAAATTTGATTCCGTTTTTTTGTCAGTGAAAAAAGGTAGTCGACCACTAGCTGTAATGTGACTGTCATGGTATCGGTTGTTCTTCCTCCCTACCTCTTGGGGGAGCTCCAGCTTGGAGCGGTCCGTGCCCTCCTTGCACTGCAGGCCCATCAGGTAGGGAACGGGGGCGTCCAGGAAGTGGAGCAGCGAGGCGGGCAGGATGGGGACGTAGACGTGCTGCCACTGGAAGGGGAACAGCAGCGTGGTCACGCCCTCCGCCACCGTCATCAGACGCTGGTAGAGGAAGAAATAGAGGAAGAAATAAGTACTGCTCACACGTTTTACTTAACCCATTCTGACCTGAGATCAGATTCTGAAAATGTCTTCTATACATCCTGACAGTTTTCTGAAAAAGCTATGTTTCTCTGTCAGTCGTTCTTCGATTTTTCGAGCAGACCTACAAGCTCGTAGCGCGCCACTCGGTGGCGCGCTGTGAGTTTGTAGGCAAGCTGGCAAAAATAACCCATCTGAAAAGAATGTAGTAAAATTGTTCTAAAAAGCATGCCACGAATAGGGACGTCAGGTTGGAAGTTGGGAGAAACATAAAGAGAGAAAGAAAGACAGCGAGAGAGTACAGTGATGTTATCTCAGTAGAGTGCACCACTGAGATTTATACCAACAAGCAAAAAATGACAAAATCCCATAGAATAGATCAGCAAGGGCAGACAGTACAGGAGCAACATGGCCGCAATCAATCACAGCACACCACAAAGTGCACTGCTGCAACCATCACATCAACAACATGTATTTTATGTTCTGTGTGTGTTTGTACCAACATGGATCCGACCACAATTGCATTAAAAACCACTACATTTAGAATCACTGTTAAAAAGCCATATCCAATTGCAATCGCTGTTATGAAAGCCATCCAATGACAATTGCTGCTATTAACTAATCCCACAAGGATCGCATTACCACCGTTACATTATAGAAGAGGTTTGGTATAGGGGGGGGGCCCTTCTAAAGAGGTGCCACATATAACATCCTGACCGGTCGCGTCGATGCCCGTGATCATTCTGTATACCGACCACTGCAACCGCAAAGCAATGCAGAAGGTCGTGCGGACCGCCGAGCGCATCGGTGGACGTGAGCTTCCTGACATATACAGGACATAAACAACGTCAGCAAAGTCCACAGGCCTATTCAACAGATTACTATGAAAAGGCACCGTTGTGGAGGTATGGACGTATTTAAGAGAGGATATTATTACAGAGAAATTACTTTTGGATTGAAAAGATTACAGTAGGTTCTTAGGATAAGACTACCTCCACTAGCCTGGAGAGATGATTGCTCTGTGAAATGGCTAAAGCCAATCGGCCCGACCAATGGTGTAAATTCAACAATGTGTGACTATAGGATGACATTCACATTAACAGGGCTGGCCTGTTAAGTATTACACTTGCCATATTTAAGCAATCTTACACAAGAGGGTGTTGTTTAACGTGATTATTGCCACGACAGTGATGCGGTAGGGGAACGAGACGAAGTAGAGTTCCGCAAGCATCACTGAAGTGGCAATAATCACGTTAAACAACACCCTCGAGTGTAATATTGCTATTCTACAACAGTTACCCTTAAAACAAAGAGAATCGCTGAAGAAATATATTCTTTTAATGACAGATGTCACTACTACGACCACAAATGTCCAAAGAAACTAGCTAGCCTAGCCACCGAGTTTGCTAGCGCTCTGGGAGAACAGAGCAGCTGAATTATTTGTTTTGATTAGGTGGTGAACAGTGCTGGTTAAACCACCGGCTAGAAGGCCGTTTCAACCAATCAGATTGCTTCCTCTTAACGACCTGTTGTAGAATCTTGAATATATATATATTAAAATAACCACAACGAAGCATGACCCTTTCAGCTTCAACAAAGTAAAGCTTTATCCATCCATTCCTCTAGGCTCTATAGTGACATACTGTATAGCCACACACACAACCCTATAGTATAGATCATCTTTAACTCGTCCCGGAGTGAAGGCTTGTGCCTGGAGGCTGGAGGAGTGCTGTGCCGGGAGGCACCGAACTAATGGCTGCCCTCCCACTGCCTAATTACCTCTGATCTGACCAGTGATATCCCCCCCCCCCCCACACACACACACACACCCCGCCCCAGGTCGGGGTGTGTGTGTGTGTGTGTGTGTGTGTGTGTGGTTGTGAGTGTGTGACGTGTGCGGGTGCACACCTCAGCGCATGCATGCATGCTGCCCTTGAGCGGGTGATATAGTCAGTCGGAGAGGCCTTTACCGCGGTGTTGATTTAGGGATTAGCTTCGACGTTGAAAAGTTGAAGGGCTGAGAGAAGCCCTACATGCACCTGATTAGAGGTGATAACGACACTGACCTATAGATTTACAACCGTAAATCACGTGCGTGCGTGTGTGCGTGCGTGTGTGTAATACTGTGATTGACCCGTTAGATTTACAGTGCTGTCATCAAGGCATGTGAAACTGAAGCTATACAGTATAAGTGGGGTTGGCTGCGGTGCGGCCTCAGGTGTGTCCTTGAGCGCGCACGAGTATGTATGTACAGTATGTGCATGTGCCCGCCACGCACATATGCATGTGACGTGTGTAAATTCCCTATATACACGTGCGCGCATTCCTCCCTGGGCGAGAATGTCTATATCTATGCGGCAATCGAAATACCAGGATTAGTGCTTATGTCGACACAAGGAGAACTTTCACAGACTTGTGTGTGTGTGTGTGTGTGTGTGTGTGTGTGTGTGTGTGTGTGTGTGTGTGTGTGTGCGCGTGCGTGCGAACCTACTGTCTCATACCAAAAAACAAACACACGCGCACATGCACGCGCTACAAATACACACACACACAATGGCAGATTGATGTGTTTTCCATTTTCTATACATTATCATTTCTCTGCAGGAGAGACGAAGCACTCTGTCAATTCACAAAAAAAATAAAAAAACAGCAGGCAAAAGGGTGACTGGTAGCATTATGACGCCGAAGATTATTTCAATATTCACATACTTTTTCTTTTCATTCCTTTTTTTGTATTTTGGGGGGAGGGGTGCAAGTGTGTTTGAAAACACAGTAGCACTTTGAGATTTGAGAGGTACTATAGGGTTTGTGCGTTAGAAAAAAGAAATGCATTATTAATGTGGTCGGCGGTCGCCCTAATTAAACAGGGCGGATTTTTATTATTTAGTATTATTATTACCAGGCTGGTTGGAGAGATACGGTCGAGGCTTCGAGAGAGAGAGAGAGAGAGAGAGAGAGAGAGAGAGAGAGAGAGAGAAGCAACATACAAACACAGGTGGAGCGAGAGGATTGAAGAGGTGGGATGGAATGGACTTCCGAAGGCTGGGAGGAGGAGGAGGGGGTTATAGGAAGGAGCCGGAAGGTTGGGACCAGAGATGGAGCGGCGGGGCGGATGGATGGGTGGAGAGACAGAGCGACCGAGCTGCGGGGCAGACATGAATCATGTGCAACGGAGCACAGGTGGAGGAGGGGAGGGAGGAGCAGCGGGGGAGGAGGGTATATAGGGGGAGGTCAGGTTAGGGGTCACGTGTGCGGGAGAGATAAGGCCTCCTCATTCCGTTTTTGACTGACAGGCCAGGGGAGGGCTGAGCGCAGCCCCCCAAGACATACCTCCCCTCCATCATTCCACCTTGCCCCACTATCACACTCTCTCTCTAGGCCATCACTCTCTCTCTCTCTCTGTCGCCCCCTCTATCATACTCTCTATCATTCTTTCTCCCTCCATCAACGGCTCCAAAAAAAGAAATCCACTTTCTACCTCGATCAGTCCTTTTATTTTTCTCCCTTTTTGTTCATTTTCCCCCAAGCTACACATCCTCACTCTTCTGGCCTTCTGAAATCTCCTCTCCTCTCTCATTTTGTTTTTAGTTTATCTTTCATTTGTACCCGATCTGTGCGTTTCTGTGTCTCGTCTTATAGGTTCCCCATCCTGGCCTTCACTTGTTTTCATGGCCTTTGTAGACCAGTGGTTCCCAAAGTGGGGTCCGGGGACCCCCAGGGGTCCATGAGGGAGTTCCAGGAGGTCCACAGCTAAATGATAGTTAGGAACCAAATGGACCCTTATGTGTCTAACTCAGAGAGTGTACAAATGTGTTTGTACACTCCGAGTTAAATTATCATTGGTTTTACAATGGGGGGTCCCAGAGACTACTACTATGCCGGGATTGAGAGGTACAATTCTGGCATGTGGAGGGACTAGGCTCTGTGGGTTGTCTCCTGCCCGGGCCCCTCCTACGTCTCACCAGGCCCACTCCTGCTCTCACCAGGAGTACAGCGAGGACCTGTGCGTTGCACCAGACTCCCAGCGCCAGACACTTCATTCAGGAGTGGTGGATTCTTAAGCCGCAATAGTTCTGCAGGCTCCACTGCAGGCTCGAATAGCCCTCCTAAAGGCCTCATCGAAGGTTTTTGGGCTTCCTACTCACGGAGGACACAGGCTGGGGCGCTAACCCATACTACTCCCGGGGTGCCGTCTACATTCCGACTGTCACCCGTCTCTCCGGTGGTCACCAGACTATACCTGGTTGTCACATAGTCTATTCCTATGACTCACTAAAAACAGAATACCTCAGAACGAAAATACATCGCATGGATGCAACTGGGACGTATCCTTGTAGTAATAGTACAACATAAACATTAAAGAGACTTTAGTTGTCACTGTACAATACTTTAAAACAGTTGCACACATGCTTAAAATAGCTCTCGTTTGCGCCGCCCTCGTTGAAAACAATGTATTTCCAACTCCAGCTCGGCTCAGTTCAGGCTGCATGAACAGCGCTCGGTTTCTGCCCCCTCAATATCGTAACTCTTCTAATAGAAGGCCCTGTGCTGGACCAGGTAAATCAGAGAGAGAAGTGCAAGAGGTGGGGGGGGCTCAGATAGAGAGAAAGAGTGAGGGAAAGAAAAGAAAAGAAAAGGAAAAAAGAATGAGAGGGAAACAAAAGAGAGGAGCATTGTTCCATGAAGCATTATCTTTTTTTTAATGTTTTCATAGCACAGAACAAAGCGCAACAATGCCACAACAACACAACGCCACCCTTTGTGTACGCACGGGCAAGAATGGAGTGGAGGCCGTCGCAGAGTGGCGGAGCAGAGCCGAGACAATGCAGGGATGAGTAAAGGAAGATCTCCATTCTCTCTCTCTCTCTCCCTCTCCCGTTGTGCAATGAAAAGACACCGGCGACAAGCCCTCAGGGCCGCTGCCAGCCGCGGAACAATAACATGCAATAATGCACACAACTCAGCGCCACCCATCCCAAAAAAACGCGTTCCGTTTAGCATAGTCTGCGCCACGAGTTGGCCTCTACGGAAGCGATCAACTCGGGGGGACGCCATCACATCGCCCACCTCCACATGCTCACAGCACACGCTCTTGTATCACATGATCTGCGTCTCTCACATTTAAATATAGGAGTCCCCATTTATACATCCACGTCTTTCCTTTTTTTTGGGTCCTTTTATCGTTTAACCCATTCAGGCCTGACGTCGAAATTTTAAATAAATGTTTTCTAAATCATGACAATTTCCTGAAAGATTTGAGGCACATTTTAACGATTTTTCAAAAATAGCAGACCTACAAGCTCGTAGCGCGCCACTCGGTGGCGCGCTATGAGCTTGTAGATCTGCTATTTCTCAATAGCTAATTTATAACATAATGTTTCAAACACCAAAAAGGGGTTCCCACCCAAAATGGTTTAAGTGTATTTTTCTTCGCTCTCCTCCTAAAAGGATCATCTAAAATAGGCCTTAATCGGGGTAGATTAGATGCCATTTCAGATGGTACTTGGAAGAGCTTGCATTTAAGTCTATGGCAAGAGAGGTATTTTCTCTCTCCCTCTCTCTCTCTCTCTCTTCAGGCTGGCTCCCTCCTCTAACCAAATAGACACATGGTGAATAAAGGGAGTATAATCTATGCATCGGTACTTCCAGAGGATTATAGCTAAAATGGAGACAAGGAGAGAGAGAAAGAGAGGTGGGAGAAAGAGAAAGAGGGGGGGGGGGGCAATAAATGGAGTGAAAGAAACATTTGGAGGTAGACAGAATGAAAGAATGAGGGTATAAGACTGTGAGCATCTGAATTTGAGCAAAAAGTTGTGAAGACCAATAAAGGGGCGAGAGAGAGAGAGAGAGTGGTAGTCAGAGGAGGCGAGCAATGTCACTTTCCGCTCTCCATATAAAATACCAGACACAGCAGAGGAGGGGATTGGATTCACTTTCTTTTTTTCTTTTTTTTTTAAAATGTCACCAAACATCTGTTTCATATTTATGTCGGTGGCACCGCTTCATCCCGATGCCCCCTTCAACACTCTGGCGATTCTATCTCTCTTTCCCAGGATTACCCCCACTACCCTACCCACCCATGCATAATTTATAAGGCTAATCTTTCAATAAAAAAAAGAGAGACTGCAGAAAGGCAGGGAGACACAGCGAGACAGACAGACGGACAGAGGAAGACGGAGAGAGAGAGAGAGAGAGAGAGAGAGAGAGAGAGAGAGAGGAAGAGGGAGAGAGAGAGAGAGACGAAGGAGAGAGAGAGACGATGGGGAGAGAGATGCCACAAAATGGATTATATAAAAATGAAAAAATGAAAAAAAAAAATGGCAGAGATTTTTAGCAGATTATGTGTGGAGGCGAACGGTTGATTTTGGAGATGGAACCTTAAGTATCTCATGTAGTCATTAACAGGATTAAGTGAGTGGGGCCTCAGATAAGGTGGGGAAAACAATGTGAGATGGTGCACGCCCTGGTCCTCTTTAACCCAGGCAGAGACACGTCGGCGTATGTGGGCCGTGTTCTCCTTTCTCTTCTGTAATTTGCGATGCCTACAGATAGCAGGCAGATAAGAATTTGAAGGGGGGGGGGGATCATTAAAATCCTTAATGATAACACTTACAGCCCTCTCCGAAGCAACGCACCGAGATACCACGGTGCAATTGCCCTTCATCGCGGAGGGTGGGTGGGTGGGCAGTATACATGTAGCCATTTCACCCCTGTTTTGTTTTGCGCGCTATACGATTATAGCCGGTGTTACAGTCGACGCGATGGTGCACAAACAGTGGCAGGGGGGAGGGGGGGGGGGGCAATCCATCAGGTGCAGACCGTCTTACTCCCTCCTTCCCACCTCCTTTTTTCTGTCATCCATTTCTGACATGACACCCCTCCACTTCTTCCTCCCTCGCCCCCTGAAACCCCCCCCCCCACACACACACACACACACAGACACACACACACACATACCTCTGCCTACCGCGCCGCTCCCCATTCCCAACCCGCACCCGTCAGGCTTTATTATTATTATATGAAAAGTACATAGTCTCGATAGAGTGCCCTTCTGACATTTTTCGACTTATTAGCCGGTTTTCGTGGCGTCTTCAATCAGCCTCCTTTAATCCTCACGGGGAGAGAAGCGCTTTTAATTCACCGATGTGCCGATAAGAGGCGTCGTCGGGAGAGAGAGAGCGAGGGAGAGAGAGAGAGAGAGGGAGAGGGAGAGAGAGAGAGAGAGAGAGGGAGAGAGAGCGAGGGAAGCTGCTGCAGTGATGCTATAGCAAAGCAGGCCTCGGATGAGAAAGAGGGGGGGGGGGTGCAAAAAAAAAGAAAACGGAAAGGGAAAGCGAAGGAGGAAAAAAAACGATTTACACGTAGATGAATCGTGCTTACAAGATGGAACCCTGGGCATTAGGAGCGGATCTGAATTTCCTATCTGTCATTTTTTTCTTCCTCTTTTTTTGCCCCCCCCCCTCCCCCCTCCCCCCCAGCTGCCGCATTCGTTCTTTTCTCTCTCTCTCTCTCTCTCTCTCTCACCCTCCTTCTCCTCCGCCATTACCCTTGCCGATTGCAATCTTTAAGCGCCATTGGGCCCCACTGCTTCTGCAGTTTTTAATCTGTCTTTAATCCCATAGATTTTAAATATTCCCCAGCTCCCGGAGACTGGAGGCAATTAACTGCCCTTCTGATGCTCTCCTTATCAGTTGCCTCCTTGTATCTCTCTGAGGCAGCCTCAAGACACTGCCAGAGCTGACAAATAATACCGCCATTTACCGCCGTGCATCCTCAGGGACTGGTGGAAAAGGGGGGGGGGGGGGGGAGCAGAGTGCGCGCTTCGCAGCCACCGCCGCATTCTAAACAGGTATTTGGTAAACATATCATACAGAGGAGAGAGAGAGAGAGAGGGGGGGGGGGGATATACTGCGGCAACAACGCTCCCGAAAGCGATGTATGTTTGCTCGGCTGTTGTTGTTGCCGAGTTGGTGTATACGTGTGTTCCCTCAGACCCGGAGACAAAAGATTTTGTCCTCTAGCTTTGGGGCCAATGCAAGAAGGGGGGGGGGGGGGGGGGGGGTGTATGCCTGCCGTATTGATGCTAATACATACAGCCTGTGCCGTGGTACAGTATATCCCTTTGCTCTCTGCCACCGTAAGACATTTTAATCGGTGGAAAGGAGAAAGATGCATATATTATTATACCCCATTTCCTCCCTTTTATGTTTTGTTTTGGTGTTTGTTTTTGCCGTCGCAATGGAATTATGTTATACACGCCGCTACTGATTATGAATATGAATCGGGGGCACCCCACAGTTCTCAGACAATATAAGGCTGAATTTAAGCCATTTTGACCCGAGATCAGATTCTAAAAATGTCCAGACAGTTTTCTGAAAAAGCTATGTTTCTATGTCAGTCGTTCTTGTAGCTTGTAGATCTGCTATTTTTCAATAGCTAAAGCATAACATAACGCCAACACCAAAACGGGATTCCCGCCCCAAAAAATGGGTTAAATTCAGTGCCACATGATCGAGTTATACCGTTTGATGCTCAATCCTAAAAAGATCTGGTTTAGCTTAGTTTGGTTTCGACTTTTTGCCAAATTATGGTTCGAGGTTCGCATAAGATGGAGCTTTTGCGGTTCACGATGCAACTCAATCACTCGGGCCTGATAATGCGTCCTGTATGTGGCAAAGCAGGGAATGCAATCAGGGGCCGTGGCGTGCACCACATGTGCCCCCTCGTCGACAACACCAACGACACACACACACACACACACACAGCGGCACAGCTACAGCCAAACCGGGAGAGATAACCATCGGGAGGCTAAGAGCTTTGTGACATCATCAGACTGAGACGGAGGCTGGCTGGCTGACTCCATGCCAGGTTAGGGAGCTGCTATAATCCAAACCACAGACTGTAATAGCACACACAGGCGCAGACAAAAGGCAAGGCAATGTGCATCATTACAAACGCTCTTAACTTAAGCTCTCCATTGACCCATGCGAGCAACAGGCCACACTGTAACTGTCTCATGGTTTCTCCGTCTGCCCAAAATAAATAGCATTAACACGTCATTAGAGTCTATTGATCGTTGTTCACAATGTGGTACAAAATGAGGATAACATCTGTGCACACTGAGATGAGTTAAAGTCACACGCGTGCGCGCACACACACACACACACGCGCGCGCGCGCACACGCGCACACAGTCACACACACAGCCTTGTGTGACATTGTGTGACACCCATGTCATAACTAAACCAAACTATAGGCCCTTTTTGCCGGAGAGCTGCACCAGCATTATCTCTGCTTCTCTATACAGTAAGTGTTGGGTTACACTGGACGCAGGCTTTGCACAATTAAAATCACATTCAATTACTGGGAGGCTGTGGAGATTGGCTAGACGGCAGCTCTGCTAATGGGAAAGGTTCACAAATTATGATTGCAAACGCAGTACACACACACACACACACACACACACTGGCACATGTATACAAAGATATAAAATAATTCTCTCTCTCTCTCCCTCATGCATATTTCAGTTGTGATTTCATGGGATCTGCCACATCACCGCATTTCATTTCACTTGATGGAACGCTCGTTAGATGCTTTGCACACAGCTGAGTGATGCGTTGGCCAGAGGACTCAACGATGTATCCTGGGATCGTGTTTCCTGACTGCAGCTTCTACTGCAGCGTGTGCTGCATGTGCTATAGTTAACGTTCAGGTTTTTTGGGGGTTTTTTTTAGACTGGGCTTTTGTTTCCACATCACGTTCTATTCTACAGCAGACCGACTGACCTCCCCTGGCTCCGTTTCCATCCATACCGCATAACAGAAGGCGACGCTGTGCTGCGCGTGTGTGTGTGTGTGAAGCCATTCAGTCCTTATCATAAATACACTTTAATCCACACCCACACAAGTACAGTACACTTCATATCATCCTTTATGAGTCTATAGTATGTGTGTGTGTATATACTGTACGGTGGCTTGTAAGGTTAACCCAATTAGACCTGAGGACGATTCTGGGGGAAAGAAATGGCTTCTAAACCCTAAAGGTTTTCTGAAAGACCCCATGTTTCTATGTCAGTGGAGCTCAACCTTTTTCATGTCAACCCCCAGAATTATCTGTATTTGGCCGCCGAACACCCCCCATCTGAAAATATGTTATTCCAGGGACCCCCAGAAGCAAAGATTTGCACCACATTTTCACGATTTTTCAAAAAATAGCAGATCTACAAGCTCGTAGCGTGGCACTCGGTGCCGCGCTATGAGCTTGTAGATCTATTTTTCAATAGCTAAAGTATAACATTACATAATGCTTTTAAAAACACCCCAAAAAGGGGGTTCCCCGTCCAGAAGGGGTTAAGCTGGAGCCGTTTTGTGAGCATGGCTGATACTGATCCAGAGAACCAGAGAGGGTCCAAGGGGTCTGCAGCTCAGCCCACAAACAGGAGGCCTTGCCCAGAGCAGGACGGAGGCCAAGGGGAGGGTGGGGGGGTGCAGAGGGACGGATGACAACCACGTTTATCCCTAAAACCCCCAACATTGAGGTCACACCGGGGGGGCCAAACAATTTCACACTTTGATACAACACACAGTCAGTCGCACAGATACAAATATCTACCACAAGCGAGAGGACGGAAGAAAAGGGAGAAAGCTGCCAACCGCGCACACACACACACACACACACACACACACACACACACACACACACACACACACACACACACACACACACACACACACACACACACACACACACACACACACACACACACACACACACACACACACACACACACACACACACACACACACACACACACACCCTCCTAGAACTTAAAACAAAAAAGAATAATGGCTAATTGAAGATCGACCCGCAAAGTACAAATATTCTCCTTTATGCTACAGGTCAGAGAGAACGGTGTGTTTCCCCAACTAGAACTATAAACACACTACGTACCTCCTCCTTTTTGCCTGGAATCCAATCAACTCCTGTTATCAACCACCTTCTCATCAAGGGGGAGAGGGAGGTGGGTGGGTGGGTGGGTGAATGGGAGGGGTTTAGGAAGGGGATGGTGATGATGGGGATGATGGGGATGCACCCCCCCCCCCCCAACCACCCCCCACCCCTCCCCCCGTTTCCGTGGCGACTGCTAAGCCCGAAGTTACGGTAAAGCTGGTGGTGCCGCTGAGCCCTGGGCAGGATTTGTGACAGAGAAATCACATCAGCCTATGCTGATTAACAATTCCATTCCACCCTGAGATTTATATATATATATATATATATATAAAAAAAATAAAAAAACTATCTTACATTTGGCTTTTTAATAGGAACGATCGCTATCTCAAATTGAGTCCCTGCAAACTTTAATAAAGGCTACAGGGTTGAGTGGCATTTTGCATGCTGATTTAGGGCCGATTGGCGGCTTTTGATGAGAGTGAGGCCGCTATGTAAAGCGGTGCTCCTAGCGCTTTTCCACATCGCCAGTTCAAATGCGGAAAGGATAAGAACACGGCGCGCGCGAGAGAGAGAGAGAAAGACGAGGGGGGGAAAAAATACCACTTCCATCTGCAATCTCCGGATTTCTCCCTCTCTCTGTCACTCCCTCTCTCTCTCCCTCTCTCTCTCTCTCTTTAAAAAAATGATTGACTGTTGAATATGAATAAATGAAATAGAATGAAGCTGGAATATAGAGTGCGAGTGAGCAAGGAGAGAGAGAGAGGAAAAAGAGAAGGGGGGAGGGGGCGGGGGTTAGGAGGAGGAGGAGGAGGGGGGGGGGTGTGCTCTCCTGGACTTTTTTTTTCTTCCTCCGGAGGTGAAAAATGAAATCATAAAGCCAACGTTTTTCTTCATGCCTTCCCGTCTTGACATTTAGAGAATGGTATTAGTGTTGAGTATTCACAGTATACACAAGGACCACGGGCGGGAGGGAGAGAGGGAGAGAGAGAGAGAGGGAGAGAGGGAGAGAGAGAGAGAGAGAGAGAGAGAGAGAGGGGGGGGGGGGGGGGAACAATCACGCAAAAACATCGCCAGAAACACTTACAAGCCGCCCACCACCCCCCACCCCCGCTCTCCGGCCCCTCACAAATCTACATCGGCATTAAAGACCTATTTATAGTGCGGGTTCAGCTTAATAGGATAATAAGCTCTATTTGTAAAGATATTGGATAATCCGAAATAGTTTGTATGGGCATAAAGATTTAAAACATTATTTTTTTATTAGATAATACGGTATTTCAGGGATGGGGGGGGGGGGGGGGGGGGGGGGGTCAGCACTGGCGGGGGGGGGCTGCGCTTTTCGCTTTCGCGGTATAAGGACGAAAACAATAATTAAACATTTTTCGGGAGGAGGTGAAGCAGGACATCTGTGAAATGATGGGTTATCGAGTGGGTTATAGTTATAGTATACATTGTGGCTGCTGGTGTGGGAAATATACGAAACAAATAGCCTGCGAGAAAGAGCATTATTTATGGCAGTGGCGTACGGGGACCCCTAGGGGTCCTTGAGGGAGGGGGGGGGGGGCCCACAGCTAAATGATAGTTTGGAACCAAATGGACCCTTATGGGTCTGTAACTCTGAGAGTGTACCAATGGAACCAAATGGTTCCATTTTTGTACACTCTCTCTCTCAGAGTTAAATTAACATTGATTTTACAATATAAATGTGGGTCCCAGAGATATTAATGCCATTAAATGGGAGTTGAGAATCACTGGTCCCTGGGGGGGGGGGGGGTCCACGGGGCTAATTAGTGTCATTTTGGGGGTCCTTGACATGAAGAAGTTTGGGAACCACTTCTTTATGGTATATGGGTTGCTATAAGATATCCAAACACCCTCATTAGCAGACTGGTATATGACACAGTGTTAAGGATACTGCCCTTAGAGAACAACTTACATTATGTCATGGTGGATTTTAGATCGTGTCATATAAGAACTGTTTTTGAAAAATAAACATCCCGGCCGTTTCACTCATATGGATGTGAAGAATCAATACAACTGACTGAGAGAAAACGCTATCATTACTGCTGCTGAATTAGTTACATTTTCGCTAGAAGCAGACCGTATCATACAGTATATGAGCGACTGATGGTCGTAAACGATACAGAGATACCTCCCTGACAATAACGCAGAGACAGCTTGTTTATTTTTGGACCACAACGCTTATATGAAAGATGACCCCATGTTATTCTCCGTAGAGAAATTATACTTCCGTGAACCAGGGGAATGGAGTGAATGAGCGAGTGACGTCAGGACTTCGGCGCTCTATAGCTAAAGGATAACATAATGCTTAAAACACCAAAAAGGGGTTCCAGTGCAGAATGTGTTAAATGTAACAACGATTAGGTTCCGTCTGAGCAGAAGTGATTCCGATATGTATTATGGTTTAACCTACAAAAATAATAATAATAATAATAAAAGAACGAAAACAATGTGCTGGAAGGAGTTTAGTCTGAATTGTTTTTTCTCTCCTACATAAGTAAGATCTTTACACAGTGAGTGTTAATTTGTAGGCTACTGTACATTTCAACGGAGAAAATTAACAACTCTCAGAATCGTACATTTGTAAGATTAACACTCAGTGTTTCAACATCAATCAACATCAATCATCTTTCACCTGCGTTTCCTTCCTGCATGTTGGAAGTGGAATTGCACAACTTTTTGTGAGGAAACAAAACCATGAAAACAACCATGTGTATACAATACAATGTGTATACCATGAAATGTGTTTTGATATCGCTATAAGCTCAGACTATTACCCGCAACGCATGTGTGTTATTCGGTCACACTCTGATGAGGAACAGTGTTTTAGCGAGGGCGCTTTATTATTATTATATCATATTACGCATGGTGGTTCGTATTACCGAAACATCCCCCTCATCCGCCTCAGCCCCTAACACTGTATAAAAGAGACAGAGGGAGGGGGGGGGGGGAAGAGAGAGAGAGAGTGTGTGTGTGTGTGTGTGTGTGTGTGTGTGTGTGTGTGTGTGTGTGTGTGTGTGTGTGTGTGTGTGTGTGTGTGTGTGTGTGTACGTGCGCTGGGGGGTTAGGAGGAAGGAAGAGGACCAATGGAAGGCATCCAACAGGATCAGTGGGTAGGGCATGCTGCCAATGCCTGGCACACCACACACACACACACACACACACACTCTATGGGCCCTGCCTCCCTCCCTCCCTCCCTCCCGCCCGCCCTCCAGGAATCCCTCATATGCGCTGTAGAGACATGGACCACGTCCCACACAGCTCAGGCCTTCAACCCCCTCCACCATGAACCCCACAGCCCTGGTCCTATACACAGTATACCAGAAGCTCTCCCTCAGCAGGTAACCAGCTGTGTGCGTGGGCGTGCTTCGAGGAGAACATTCCGCCCCGGTGCCAATGTGACCTTAACCCATTCTGACCGGGCACCCATTTTGGTGTTAGCATCATGTCGTGCTTTAGCTACTGAAAAATAGCAGATCTACAAGCTCATATCGCGCCACCGAGTGGCGCGATACGAGCTTGTAGGTCTGCTATTTTTGAAGAAATCGAAGAACGACTGACATTTTTAGAATCTGATCTCAGGTCAGAATGGGTTAATCAGACCAGTGTGTGTCCAGTGGGAAACCTCGTATGAATCTGATCTCAGGTCAGAATGGGTTAACACTGGGACAAGATGCTCTAATCCCCAGTCGGATGCAGAGGGAAAACGCTTTGCATTTCTCACGGCTAACGCAGCCTTTCCAATGGCAAGTCATGCTAAAAATAGACCACCATGTACTTCATCTGGGCAAAGCATCTCGGGCAATCTCCATTTCTTCCTCGTGTATTAAAAGGAATGTGGTAAAGCGGTAAATGCTAGAAGGTCGTGGTTATATCCTCCCCCCCACCTCTCCACACACACACACACACACACACACACACACACACACACACTCCGCTAAACAAAACAAACACACACACTGACAGGCAGCTGCAGAATTGTCTTATACTGTACGTGTAAGCTTGTGAATTC
This sequence comes from Protomyctophum bolini, assembly GCF_963924005.1. Classification (NCBI taxonomy): domain Eukaryota; kingdom Metazoa; phylum Chordata; class Actinopteri; order Myctophiformes; family Myctophidae; genus Protomyctophum; species Protomyctophum bolini. The sequence goes on from NC_137884.1 coordinate 18,965,361, forward strand.
ATATATGGCCATAAGCTTATTTGTGGGGGTGAATAAGAGGGATGCAGTTAAGCCATTATCGAAATACTAGCGCAGAAATGCCACTATAGATAAACCACACACACGCACGCACGCACGCAGTCTATTGACTCTGGAGGAAATTAATCCGTCCGTTTTCCTTATTATCGTGACTCTCGAGGACAGGTCCATTTTGCTCCCATGTTTACAAACAATATCAAACAATGCATGTCCATGACGAAATTGTCAATACATTTAGTCTTAGTCATCATAGCTTAGTTTTCATTATGGTACCAAAAGGTAGTGGACGAACATTTTGTCGTCATGGTTTTATAGTCGACGAAAACAATACTGATACCGACAACCCTAGTCTCAGTCGAGCAATTTGAGGCTATAAATAGTAATTCCAGTGAATTGCACACAAACAACCATCTGGGCGAGAGGGGAGCAGGCACCATGGTTCCATTCCAAATTGGATGTTTAATACTATTTCATTCAAAATGTTGTGAATACTTGCAATTGTACCCGAAAATGCATATGCATAATCTAAGTGATGTCCCTTATTTGCACAAGAGGTACTCTGCCTATGTTTCGTTATTTGACCTTCCTTTATTATCGTGATTATCTTTTGAAACTGAAATGTGTGGCCGCACAATAATGTGCTTTTACACCTGAAAGTTGTGAAGTTTTTGATGTCCTATAACACCATGGAGCTGCACCTTGTCCTTGACACCATGAAGTCAAGAGTGCGTGCGTGTGCGTGCGTGCGCGCTCATTCAGACTCCTGTGTCCCATTAGACAGACCCAGAACGGTGGCTCCTGACGTAGTGTTAGTCATCAGGGCCATGACTTTCTCATCTGTCAGGGTTAAGTAAAAGGATTCTTCTGGGACGCACAGTCAAGTACGCGCCTCCTCCTCCCCCTATAGCGGCCCCTGGACCCGACCGGCACCCCCTCCAACCCCCACCCCGCCCCGCCCCGCCCCCCACTGTGGCCGCAGCACTCCTCTCCCCCCTGATAAGATGCTATCGGTCGCCCTCTAAGCACTTGAGAGGCACTTTAGGAGATCACTGGAGCCATTACCATGAAAAGTAAAAGATACTGCCTATATTGATGTTAGATTAATACTGACCAACATGTTATTGATTTTGCACCCCCCACCCCCCTTTTCACCCTCTCTCTCTCCCACCCTCCCTCCCTCCCGTTTTCCTTCTGTTGTGGTCTCAAACCACCTGGCGGTGATATTATTTTGTGGCCTGGCTTGAGAAGGATGCCCCCCCCCCCCACCACCACTATCTATGGTTTCACACACAGGGGCCATCCTTTAAAGGGGGAGAGAGCAAAAGGCTCACCGTTATCTGACGATGTTATTCAATTGTTACAGGACAATCTGGGCCATTAGCCGGCTGTGTTAAATAATGCATCCGCTTTTAAAGGGGACGCTTATCTCGCTACACACGTGCGCGTGCGTGCGTGCGTGTGTGTTTTAACGTTATTAGTATAGGGGGGGCGTAATGAAAGCCCTGCCTGATGGAGAGATGGGCACTGATATAACTCCAAGGTCTTTCTGAGAAAAGAGAGAGACACACACACACACACACACATCCCGGGGTTTGTTTGTTGTTGTATATCCACCCCAATAACAACAAAGACAGAAAAGGAAACGCTCCGGGAGATTAAGAAAAAGAAAAAGTATTCAAATGTACCGGTCCAAAGCGCAGACAATCGATCACGACACGCGTGCGGCCACTCGGAGGGAACGTAAACGCACACAGGACCACTTCGCTCCGTTGCTATGAGACACAAGGGAAGGGAAGGGTGTGTGGGGGGGAAAAAAGAGAAGGAATGAGACAGATGGGGGCGATATAGGGCGATGCAGAAAACGGGAAGAGACTGAAGCCGGACGTGAGACGAAGGAGGACCTTCGGGGGCTGAACGGACGGGTGGAAAATGAGGAAAAGAAGAGCAGGTAAGGAGTGATGGCGTTAGAGAGGGAGAGAGAGAGAGAGACAGACACTAGACAGACCGATGGAGGGAGGGAGGGAGGGAGGGAGGGATGGGGAAGGGAGGGCGATAACCGCAAATGTCTTCAGTCACAGATTTACACAGGCCATTGCACTCCCATTCTCCCCGGCTCTTATCAGGGGGAATTATTGAGCGCTGTGGCATACCATTAAAAATTCCGCTTAGATTTCACAAAATCAAATCGTGCAAGGTAATGAACACGGGCCGTTCAAATGGGACTCCTCGCTGATACCCATTCTCAGCGGGCAGAAAATACATCTCAGTCATAATTCCCTATCTTTATTGTATTTTTACACAGACTTAACTATGCTGCCAAAGCAGGGGAAAGCTTAATAATCACCGTTGCCCTTGATGTTAAAGGGATGATTTTGTGGCTTCTCTCTCTCTCTGTTCTCAGTCTCTCCATCTGTCTCTCCCGTTCTCTCCATCCCTCTCCGTGTCTTAAATCACTGTCTCTCTGTCTGTCTCACTTGTTAACAAAAGGTCAAAAAGGTTCACACCTCAGGTTATTGTCCCAGAATCCATCTCTCCCAAACCCATGTTCACTGGTGAGTGGGAGCCACTGAGCCAAACACAAACACATTACGAGGATGTCAGCACTGCTGTTTGGGTTGGCTCACAATACACACATGCACTCACATGGATACGCAAACACACAAATATACAAACACATACAAACGCTCACGCACGCACGCACACTCACATTTCCACCCAGTCACACAGAGTCGTCGTTCCTGATTTACGACCCAGACACACTATAATTAATATGCCTGTGTGGAAATGCAGCGCCGGCCGGCATGAGGGCCCGTTCTCAGAGGCTGCAACACGAGTAGACCTGAGGACAAGGCTCTGTTGTGTGTTCATGACGATACGCTGTGATAAGACAAAGGGAATGACAAAACACACATAACCACACCGGCAACTTCACACGCAACAGACAAAACTAAAACGTTGCCCGACAAACTTCAGTGCCCCCCCCCCTCCCTCCCCCTCTCTCTCTCTGGCAAATAACTTAATGTCAACCCCCCGCCGCCCAACTCTTCCAAACCCCAAAAATAACAACGCAAAAGCCAGAACACTGTCCTCTATGTATCTTCCTGGCAGTGACTCCATCTGGCTGGCCTTTTCCAACCAGTATCAGTGTGATGTGCCAAAGCGACAACTGCATGCCTCTCCTCCGTGGCTAGTTAGGCCTCGCTATAAGTTAGCCTTTCTCGTCTGCCTGTCTGTCCTTCGCTCTCTCTCTCTCTCTCCCTCTGTACTTCGTTAGGCTTCTCCAATCAGGGGGCCCGAGCTCACGTCCAGACCCCTAATCCATCCGCGGGCTTTACCCCACCAGCTCAGTGTAATCACACGGCTAATTCACAGGCGGACGGGGGGGGGAGGGGGGGGGGGGGGGGAAGGCAATCCGTGACGGACGTTTTTTGTGCAACTAAGAATGAGCTCCCCGGTGACCAGGGGAGGTGGCAGAGTAGGGGACTGTCAATGAGGGGGCCGTGAAAAAGATGGCTCCAGAAACGGCGAGATGCGAGGGGAATAGATGAATAGCTCTCTGAGATAGGAATATGGAATATGAAATATGTCTCCATTGTAAAAAAAAAAGGGAAAAAAAGGGGAGGGACAAACGTAGACGAAAGTACATGTGTTGAAAGAGCCATTGTGAGTCGGAACAGTCTATATTACTCAATAAAAGGCTTTGATGAAAGGCGAGGCTCTGTATTAATTTGGATAAGAAACCTTTTGCCTCCGTGCCCCTTTTCTCTCTCGGCTCCCATCCACGACACCTCTGTGGTTTAAAGCAGTGTTCGGTTTCAGTTCAGCAAGCCAAGTCATTGCATTTCAACATGTCGCACCTTTCAGAGGGAGGGGAATTAACCAGCGCTGTTATTTCTTCATTCCCCACATGCTGTGACCCAGAGGATCCAGCAATGATCATTAGAACAGGTTGTGGATATTTTTGACATTGTTGCTGCTGTGCGCTTGCGTGCATGAGGTGTTTTGTGTGCGTTTGCACGCTTTAAGTGGGTCTTCCTCTTCCCTAAGAAGACACACTTAACTGTCCTTTTCAATTCAGACAAGGCCTGCCCTGTCTTTGTCGATTGACTGATATCAGCAAGTCATGACGAGTATAGGGATTCTGGCTTGGCTGTTCATCCTATGTTAAAATTGCCTTATGAGTCGGCAGATCGCACCACTCTGAGTCAGACATAACCATAAATAAACAACATAGGCATGTCACCACTAGGGCTTTCACTTCTAGTGATCTGTACTAGTTGACTAGTTGCCTAGTCGACTAATTATTTAACTACCTATTATGTAAAACAAAAATTATACTATGTGTACATTTAAAAAAATGTGTACATTGGTGACTATAATGTATAGCAGTCTAGCTGATCTTGAGGCCTACAATCAACTAGTCAACTAGTACCAACAAGGTCAACTAGTGGATTTACTAGTCGACTAGTTGAATAGTCGACTATTGCTTAAAGCCCTAGTCACCACGACTCAGACATAACCATAATCAAACCCGATTGGCCCATTTATATGCATGTCACCATGACTCGGACATAATCAAATGTCAAATGTTGAATCAACGGAATGTGTCGTCTGCGTCTCTATACGAGACAGAAGGGAAGGAGATGGGAGGAGAGCTCTCTCGTGCTTTTGGCCAGTGCGAGTTGGAATTATGTTTCGGACAGCACACAGAGCGTGCGTGTGTGTGTGTGTGTGTGTGTGTGTCTGTCTGTGTGGAGAGAGAGGGGAGAGGGAAAGAGTGAGAGACACACAGGCTTCACGGAATCACGGACGTATTCACTTCTGGCAAAAGATAGTCACAGAATTTGATCATGACAGACATTGTTTTTTGAGTGGTGCAACCACTCCAAGGAACAGCAATGTCCGTGTTCACCTATGTATGTCTTCACCTATGTATGTATGAGCACCAGTATAATGAGTACCAGTAGGGGCGCTGTTTGCCAGAAACAGAGAGAGTGAGCTAGTATTAGTGCTGCACTCTTGCCTGCTAATGACAGAGAGAGAGAGAGAGAGTAAAGGAGGGGGGGGGGAGAGAGGGGAGTTGCACCACTCAGTTCACACGGGTGTGATTTTTTTTTACTATCCCACGATTTTGCAACCCATTCTTTTCACCCAGTGTCAATTATCTAATGTAATCTAGCCTGGGCTCTAAGCTTCCTCTGCCAACCGGGGGGGGGGGACTGACCTCATGCTTCCTTTTATGCATGAGGAGTCCAAGCTGCTTCTTTTGACCTGACAGGGGAGAGTTTCCCCGGCCGGACGTAGCGTGTGGAAGGAACACAGGGAAAAGAGTCAAGACGACGGTGAAAGCCTGGTTTCAGGGGTCGCAGGAAGAGTAACACCAAGGATTTGTCAGTGATGTCACTGACTGACATTGATTCATAAACAAATTCAAGTCCATACTACTTCTGTGTTGCATAACAGTGACATCACTGTCCACTCCTTCTTGGTTGCGAACGCAATGCAACACTATTTACAAATTACAAAAGCAAATACCTTTGTTTTATTGTAATAATGCAGCATTTTAGTTCACTTAATTATGATTGTCAATGAGCTGTAATGACTAATATTCTTTTTAGGGCAGGCCACATCAATCCAGCTTGATACCACATAAATATGGCTAATGTCAACAAAAGACTCACTTTGTTCAGGACTGGTTTGGTTGAGAGCATATCGTACATCGTCTTCAATGTGATGTTCTATGAAAGACGAAGAGACAGATTAAGTGTGCGTTAGTAGTAAAATAAGGCTGAAATTCTACAGTCCTTCCCTGAATGTATTTGTAATACAAGCAAGGGACTGGCATGAGGTGACTGATCGGAACGAAGGGTTTTTCTTGAGAATTCCGCCTTGCCAGATTGAGGACCTAAGGACAGTTTGCTTTCATGGTTAAATGTGGGTCTGTATCCCTTTGAGAACATAATGATTTTTTAACTTCATAGATTTGAGGCTTTTTGTTCAAAACGGGCCAATCCTGCAAACTTTACAGTACATTTATTTAAAGAAAAGCTATACGTTTATGTGAATCACTTTCCATTTTTACTTACTGCCTGTGAGGTCTGGTTCATACACTTCATAGCGGGTGTTCTGCGGTCATCCAGGAACAGAGGCTTATCCCAGTGGTCATAGTTGGTCTCCAGAATGTACCACCTACCCAGCTTCAGCTCAATCCTGAAAGGGAGGGAGAGAAGAGTTGAAGAATTCAAAAGAGATGAATATACGTAGATGGACACTGTACACCGACAGATGTAGCAACTAGGCCTGTCACAATTATTACATAATCGTCTAATCGTAATTATTTGAGATAATCACAATATTCGATTGTTCAATGTACAATATCCAAGGTTCAATGCCCAAAACAATTAAATTGTTAGTTGCAATTATTTTTGTGACAATGAATCATCAACTTAAATGTGTAAATCGTGACAGCCCTAGTAGCGACAGACTGACAGTCAAGTACTGGAAATACAGAATAGATTATGTACCAAAATAAACAAAGCACACGAGATGATGTTTGTTCTGAGAAAGATCTGATGACTGCTAGTCGGACAGAAACCCCATGACCAAATTTCACAACAATCACATGACATTACAGGGTTCAAAGCACATAGGACACACCACAACCTATAAAAGACAGTGCTTCTAGTTACACCACTACCTATAAAAGACATTACTTCTAGGTTATAACAGCCTATAATGTCTTGCTGTTGTCTGTTAAAACAGTACATGTTTAAATTCAACGCACTGAAACACTGAAATGAAACACTAGTGTCATGTCAGCACTATCAGAAGATGTAACCCAGGTAAAGTAATTTGTCACTCTGCAAGTTTAACTAAAGTTTTTTTCCGTCTGTCCAAAGTCATTTGTGATAGCCTGCAGGCTGCAGCCCTGCAATTCTGAATCGGTTGTGCAGAACCAGCACAAAAGCCTCTGCCCAGTCTCCGGACAGGGTACAAATCTAGATCACCCCTTTATCTCCATATATGGAGCAGGCCTGCTCTGACATCACAATGAGCGCGACCTCGCCCTATATTAGCCAATTGATTACACCTGGTCACCCCCCAATGAGGGGACTAAAGGCCAAGTTATTAGTAGTAGTGTTCTACCCACGATAGAGCGTCACAGTCCCCGCCCCCATTCATGACGACGACAAATAATTAGAAATGTAATTATTTGTTCGGCCCAAAATATTCTGTCTGTTGTCATGATTTGTCACGATCCGAGTTGGCTTTGTTCGAGGCTTACAGATCTTTAAATAAATACTTTTTGAAATGTCTACGGGGAAAATGCACAGGGAATTATTTCCTGGGCCTGTCGACGCTCTATATGCTATGCTATATGTAATATACCGTGGCGGAGTATTAGGAGAAAGAAAAGCGTATAGCGTATGCTAACCATTTCATCCATGGACCACGTGCGAGCATAACAGCCTATACATGTGCATTTCGCACAAGGGATAATTATGGTATACCGCCGTCCTACAGCACTGAACTGACCCACAAAACAACTCTCATCTGAAAAGTGCACTAGTGTATATTATCTTGAAAGGTTCAAACCTGCCTCTGGCTGCTGCCGTGAGTACAACATTTTAATGTACCACTGTTATGTTTTAATCGGGTGCACCATATAGCCTTGGTACATTTGCTGTGGGTTTGGCAGTGGCTCAGGGGTATAGAGTCAGTGGCCGGTAGTGCGGCCAGATTGGGAACCGTGAGGTTCCCAGTTCGAACCCGGGCTCCCCCAGAGTTATAGTGTCGAAGTGTCCTTGAGCAAAACATCACTTGTTCCGGAAGTGGAGGTTAGTGCCTTTGCATGGTTTCCTCCGCCATCGGTGTATATGAATGTGTGTGTGTGTGTGTGTGTGTGTGTGTGTGTGTGTGTGTGTGTGTGTGTGTGTGTGTGAATGTAATGCACAATATGTAAAGCGCTTTGGATAAAAGCGCTATAAAAATTGCACGATTTAGCATTTATATTAGTTTCTATGTTAGTTGTACATATCTGGTAAGGTGAAGCAATTAATCACCGAGTCACTCGAGATGAATCAAACCTTTTTTTCATTTCATTACCGTCTAAATGTCAGTCTGATAGTGGTCATACAATGCCAGTGGTTGATTTTCGGGAAGTATACACAGATGACACTAAAGTGACAATTTAAGGACTTTTAAGACCTTTTAAAATGCAATGCCTATACAATTCCAAGTGCTCGTCAGGATGGGGCGTCCCCAGTATGAAATATGATTATTTTTGGACTGAAAACGTTAACCACTATACTTCTGTGAAAGAAAACCTTGAAAAAAACCTTTGATACTTCAATATTAATGTTTCCACATACAGTAGTGTGCAGGTGGGGACAGAGGAAAAAAAAAAGTGTGAGCAGCGAGAGAAAACTGTTTAGGTGGTGCCTGTGGCTCGGAACCGGTGATCAGGTGTTGATTTTTGTATGCAGCAGACACAGCCACACAGGAGACACACTTAACCCACATGTACACATCTTAAAGTATGAACACACACACACACACTCTAAAAAGTAAAAAAGGCACACCCACAGACAAGAAACTAGGAAGCAGGACATGAGGGGTTAACCACCAGAGGAAGACACAGCTCCAGAGGCCTTTATTAACTTCTCTGACAACTCCTGCTTTTAACCACAGCCAGGCATCACACACACACACACACACACACACACACACACACACACACACACACACAGACACACACAGAGAGAGCGAGCGCATCAGCTTCCCTACTACCAATTTGGAAAGCACCCAAAACTGTTGGTGGCACCTGCATTGTTGCACAAAGTTCCCTCTCATTTGGATATAGCATCCCTCTCCAAAATAGCTGTAAGCAAGCACACATACACACACACAGTGTCCAGTGCCGAGTGTGTTCAGCAGGAGACAGTGTGTATTACCTGTTTTAGTTATGGCCAAGCTCTGGGGGGGCACAGGATTAGGCTTCCAGCCTGCTGTTGTGCCAACAGTAAAATGTGCATGGACATTTTGCATTCCCCACACAACACACAGTCACACACACACAGTCACACACACACACACACACAGTCACACACACACACACACACACACACAGTACAGTTTAACTCACTCCGTGCCATGTGACGCCTCCTGACGCCTTTCTTTAACTCATTTTGGGCAGGAAACCCTTTTGGTGTTTCAAGCATTCTGTTATACTTTAGCTATCTACAAGATCATAGCGCGCCACCGAGTGGCGCGCTATGAACTTGTAGGTCTGCTATTGTTGAAAAATCGTCAAAAATGCGGCACAAATCTTTGAATAGGTATATATTCTTTCGGAGCGAACGCTTTTTTAATTTCGCCTAAATGGGTTAATGTACCCCGTTTGCCACCGACGCCTAAGGATGCCTTTTTTAACATCAATTAATTCGGGTGCTCAGATGCGTCCAGTTTCCCTGTGACACACTCCGGTTTCGCTCCAGAGTGAAAAAAAAGATAGAAGTGAAAAATCCGCTGGTTTATGCTTGCTATGGGACGGAGCATCTTAGAACGTAAATATCTCGGAATCGCTTTTTGCAAGCTTGGTTTGCGTCTGATGTATCTAAACGCTGGCATTTCGCATATTTCGTATGTTTTGGGTGTATTAAATGACAATCCTCCTGGGACATGGGTTAAATAGCGGATTTTACTTCCTGACTCGGCGGTTTCCGGCCAAAAGCCCTTTCAACATAAGGGCTCCTCCCGTTCACTTCCTATGCATGGCACAAGCGCAGTACCTGAGCCACCACTAGTTGGCAGTCGTCGAGTTAAGATGCTGCCTTTGTGTAGGCTTGCCTCTGAGCTCTCTATAATCCCTGCACCCCCTAATGGGAGAGCATGTACTGTAGCCTGTACGTGTCAAAAAGCTTTAAAATATCTATGCGGTGTCTTTGGGCATCTCGTCTCTCGGGTTTCCAGTGGCTGAACGACGGAGCCAGAGAGACGGGGTACGAGTCTCTTCGCACTTCACAGCCGGACCCGACAAACGGTAGCTGGTTCTGCAGACCGCATCGTTTGGGTCCAAAACTGTTACTTCAGAGGATTCACATTCAAAAACAAGCTCGAAAGAAACGTGTTTTCGGTAGAGATGCTCCGATTATCGGCCACCGATTGGTGATTGGCCGATATTCATTCCGATTGGTGATCGGCAATTTACCCTCTCTGTGATCGGCAATTTACCCTATCTGGAGAAACCGATATTTTACACCATTTAAGTGGTGTAAAAGCCAATCAGATATATCTGTGTATAATATCATGTTTCATCTTTCTGACAGGCCTAAACATACTCCCCTTCCTCCCCACACACACAGGAACAGTGTTGACGTGGATATTGACATTATCATTTTGGAAATATTAAAACTTGCCCCTTACGCACAAGATCAGTATCGTCCGATCATGAGAAAAAGCAATCGGTGATCGGCCCCGAAAAATCGTAGTATTCCTATAGTTTTCGGCCTCATAGTTCTTATGGCTTTCCTTTAGCTCATAGCATTAGCTTCTGTTGCCTCCTTAGAGTATATATATTAATAGAGACAGCAGCGGATTTCTCCTCCCATCCACTTGCATTAAGTTGCTCAAAAGCGCATGAGGCGATTTCACTCCTCCTTCCGGGTAGGAACAGAGTGCATTCTGGGATTCATTGGGCCAAACACATGAACGCGCTGGCCGTTGACTATCATTGCACACGTTCAGCGTTCACGTGTCATCATGAAGGTGCGCAATGATAGTCAAGCGACCAGCGCGTTCATGGGTTTGGCCCAGCGCTGCAGGGTTTCCTCCGGGTGCCGTCTCTATTAATATATACTCTAAGGTTGCCACTCTCGCTCCGTCCGTTCCTCATGTTGCGCCATTCAAACTATGCCTTTAAATGGGTCACGACCCAGTTGTCAAATGGACCCTTATGGGTCCATTTGCTTCCATTTGTACAAGCTCAGCGAGTTAAATAAACATTGATTTGATAATATAAATTGGGGGTATACCAGAGATAGAAATGCCATTAAATGGGGGTCCGTAGACTAATTCATGTCAAACCGGGGATCCTTGAAATTAAAATGGTTGAGAATGAGCTAGAGTCATAAAAATCTTCTCTTATGGGGGTCCTTGGCATATATCAAATGGGGGTCCATGACATGAAAAAGTGTGGGAACCACTGGCGTATAGTACGTATGTGCGTGCATGCTTCTGTCCAACTCGCTTCGCGCACGCATGGATTGTGCTTGTGTAGTGGTGTGTGTGTGTGTGTGTGTGTGTGTGTGTGTGTGTGTGTGTGCGCGCGCGCGTGTGCGTGTGTGTGTGCGTGCTTGCGTGTTTAGAGCACATGTGCATGTGAGAGAGATAGGGGGAGCTGATGGGCGAGTCTCTGGGTCTCTGTGGTCAGTAAGGTGATCTGAGGGCTGTAGTTAAAAAAACACACAAACAAGAGATGAAAGCAAAGTGCCGAGTCAACACGACTGCAGACGGCAGCATTGTTTGTGAAGAAAAGCTGCCTCTGTTGAAATAAGGGAGGAAAAAAAAAAACAGCATGGCTTAATTACTGCCGCATAATACCAATTATTTTGTCTGAACACCCTTATCTTAATTACTTCAAAAGACCAACTTCAATTAGGACGTGAAAACTGCATCTAGCCCTGGCAGGCCGATCCACAACTCCCCATTGAGCTCACGTCACTCAATTATACACGCACGGGAACGCACATGCACACACACACACACACAACACAGGCTACGCATGCGCGCAACTGAACACGGTAAATTTGTTGATAATTAATTGACATGCAAAGCATAATAAGCATAAATGAATGAGCATCGCTCTAAAAGTAAAGATGAAAGCAGAACAATTAATTTGGAGAATCAATCCTGAACAGACCAATAGCCAAATTATTTCATGTGTGGAAGATTCCATTGACATGTCAGCAGCTTCCAGGAATAACAATCTTCTCATTTTCAAAGCAAGGGTTTGAAAATGTGCATTTAAGACAGACACACACACACACACACACACACACACCCTATCACTGTAGTAACCACAAGAGCATGCCATATTGTTGAATCTCGTCTATATTGACTCATAAACACTGATTGCATGGCCACCTTCTGTGATGTGGCCTTATTATTGTTATTATATTATTTCACCCCTGTCAAATAATTATTGAAAAAATAATGATAATAATAAAAATAAAATAATGCCAAACATTACACAACCTGTTGTCGTAAAAGTCACGGTTTGATTCGACCCAGGCGCAAAACAAATCTGACAATATTAGTGGGAGGGGCCTATGTAAGTGATTGCAGCAACCACACTTTGCAAGTTTTCAAAATTGCGACTTTTCTAGTTTCAGACATGCTCTAGTATGTGAAGAGTACGTGTGCTATTAACTCATTTTCAAAACAAAAAAATCTGTATCAAAAGGAGTCACATTTTGTTAACCACTTGAGGCTATACTGCAGTTCTCCAGTCCGTACTACACAACATAGTGAAAACAACTGACCTGATGAGCTTGTAGACCAATCTCCCCTCCCCCCCCCCCCCGTTATGTTTTTAAATGCATTTATGTAGGCCTAGTCGTTATTTTAGGCTATTAATCGTAACTACCAAGCATATCAGACATGTATACATTTTCCAAAAGAAATGCATGTATATTTTATTCAGTCTGAACAGAAGAAGGGGCGAAATATATATCCCCAACGAGAATAAAGGACGATATCAAAGCAAATTTGAACCCTGGTAGTACAGATGATGATTCTGAATTAAAAGACAGGGGGGCTGACGGACAGTCAACACACACACACGCACACACACACACACACACACACACACACACACACACACACACACACACACACACACACACACACACACACACACACACACACGCACACACACACACGCACACACACACACACACACACACACACACACACGATGAGCATGCCAGGCGGGTCTACAATGGCGCTTGCTCTGGTTGTTGACACAGGGTTGTCTCGGGTTCTAAAAGAACCCTTAGTGCGTGCTGAGAGAGCTGAGAGGGGGTAAGTGAGGTGGGGTGGGCCGGGGTGGCTGGTCGGGGGTGAGACAGCGGGTGTGTTTGTGAGGAGATGAAAGGTGACGCGGACCAGTACAGGTCACATGTCTGGCTGTGGAATGGCTATATACGGTGCCCAGGGAAAGGTATGGGGTGCGGCTCTCGTATTGTGCCAAAGTGTTGCATCCCAAGGTGATCCCCGTGTGTGTGTGTGTGTGTGTGTGTGTGTGTGTGTGCGTGCGTGTGCATGCGAGTGTGAATGTATTCGGGAGCCTCTCATCGTGGGTGAGAAGGTAGTAGGTAGAGTTGGGGGGGGGGGGGGGGGGTGCGTGTGTGTTGTCCCTGACCCATGTCTAAGTGGCGCTGCAGTGTTTACCATGAGGAAGGAAGCTGTCAGCTCTGTTTGTTCCCATCTCAGCTAGACAGACCAAACCCCCCCCCCCCCCCCCCCCATACACCCATACACACATACAACCAACACGCCCCCCCCCCACCCCCTGCACCCACCCCTACAGGGTCAGAGAGAGAGAGAGAGAGAGAGAGAGAGAGAGAGAAACTGAGATGGAGTCGTATACAGTACTATTACTGAAAACAGACAGAGTTGGGTGAAGGGGTGCACCCTTGACTAAGTCCTCTGTATGCATTTCACTTGGGGCTGCGGCTGGGTGTGCGCCCCCCCGTGCATGTGTGCGTGCGTGCATGCGTGCATGCGTGCGTGCGTGTCAGGACTGCAGACATTGCGACTGGCCTCCCCTGCAAGGCCCAACCGTGATTGACAGGGCTTTCTACTTAAGGTATAGGGTTTCCCCCCTGGTGCAACGTCCCTGTGGCTCTCCGCCAAAGGGTTGACTGCATTCCTGACCAGGTCATGAACTGACCACCTTTACCCCCCCTCCCCTCCCCCAACCCCAACCCTCTCCTCCTGCACCGAGCACCACCTCCGTGCACCTTCAGCCCCCCCATCACCTGAGCTGGGGCGCAACCACAGTAAGCCCCCCCACCCACACACACACACACACACACACAACCATCCCATCCAAAACAGACCTCACGTTGCATGCTCCTCTGTCTCCTCTCTCTCTCTTTCCCCTTCTCGCTCAACAGAGGCACAACTGACAAAAGGACAATCACAGAATTAACCCATTTCAGACCCGAGGACGATTCTACAAAATGCCTTCTAAATCATGACAGTTTTCTGAAAAACCCATGTTTCTATATGTCAGTGGTGCTCAAAGTCTTTCATGTCAAGGACCCCAAAGATTTACTGAATTTGGCCGCCAACCACAATCAGAAAATATGTTGTTCCAGGGACGCCCCCTGGAAGCAAAGATTTGAGTTAAAAACGTTCACTCTGAAAGAATATACAGTCAAAGATTTGCACCACATTTTCACGATTCTTCAAAAATAGCAGACCTACAAGCTCGTATAGCACGGCACTCGGTGCCGCGCTATGAGCTTGTAGATCTGCTATTTTTCAAAAGCTAAAGTATAACCTAATGCTTAAAACACCAAAAGGGGTTCCCGCCCGGAATGGCTTAACCCGGAGACGATCCGAATTTTTATAAACTCTGCACAAAGCGCATGCACAGCGCGTGTGCACGCTGCCATTACGACTGGCACGGCATGCTGCTACGGCGTTAAGAGACTTATTGTCTTGATTTCTGTTGTTGCTGCTGCTGCTGTCTGTGGGTGGGTGGGTGGAGTGACGGTGGCAGTGGCGCTGGATTAATGCTTGGTTGGCTATTGGCAACGGTTCTGAGCCAATAACCGCTCCATTTCTTCCACTCGCTCTTTTATTCCCCCGACACACACACACACACACACACAAAACCCCTCCCCGCCCCTCCCTTCTGGCCTACCCGTGGGCCAGAGTGTGATGAGCTGTGCCCCGTCCCTCCCCTGCCCGTGCTTTCCGGGCGCAGGGATGCGAGGCGGCGGTATATATATGCTCTCCATCTCTATCTCGACCCCAGCAGAAAGCCAGGGAAATTACGCGCCTCTTCCTGGAATGTGATTAGATTCCTGATGTTGGCAGCCGCACAGCTCTGTTTTTTTTAATTGAGTTCCGAGGCGCGACCAGATTAGCCTCGTGACATCACTGATGGTCTCTCTCGGTGTGCCCGTGTGTGTGTGTGTGTGTGTGTGTGTGTGTGTGTGTGTGTGTGTGTGTGTAGAGGTTGGTGGTGTCTGCTGATAAGAGATGATGGGGGCTTCTATGTGTGAATCCCCCCTCCCCGATGGATGATGCGTACTAATAGGAACTATAAGCGGTGCGTGTGTGTGTGTGTGTGTGTGTGTTTTGGGGGGGGGGGGGTTATGTTTATGCTTGTGTTTGTCACAAAGCCATACTGTATTTTGTGCAACGTCCACGTGAGCATAGTCATATCGCTTTGCTATTTCATTTTTTTTTTGTCTGTATTTTCCCTCCTTCGTCCACGGGACACACCACTCCATCTATCTATCAGATGGCCAAAATATTATCTTCACATCATCAGATGCACTGGGCCTCAGCACAAGCAGAGATTTGTTGAGAGCGCAAAATTGTATTTTGAAGCCGTTTGCCCGATTGAAATATTCATAAAAAATATATATCAGCGAACGTGTTGAAAGCAATCCAAACAATCTAGTATTATGTGTCACTGGATGGTGCTTTTCTATCCCGTTCCGTTTCATTTCAACATCCACACATATACAGTACACATGACCTCTTTTTTCCATACATTTTTATCCCACAATTTTGCATCCCTTTTGTTCACCTATACTGTCAATTATCCAGGGCGCTACACTTCCTCTACCAACCTGGGACAGTGGACTGACCTCATGTTTCCCCGGCCGGACTTAGCGCGTGGAAGGAACACGTTATTCCGACCAGTTCCTTTCCCCTCCATCAGGCGCCCCGGCTGGCCAGGGGGAGGTCCTTTAGAGACCAGGATTACTGCATGTTTTTTGTGAGGGTACCTGCCCTAGGGGACACGGGGAGAACATGCAAACTCCACACAGAAAGGCCCGTTCACCAACCCCTGCCTCGGGTATGGGTACTGAGGAGAGAACACGCCCCCCCAGTGCCCACAGCGTCCCCAGCAGGAATCGAACCTATAGGACCTTCTATAGCTGTGAGGCGACAGCACTACCCACTGAGCCACATGACCTTCTTCTGACATAATCTTGTCACTTCTGGCCCAGAGTCAAGTGAGGCAAGACGATGGACAGCATAATATCCAGGAGGAGGTGTAATGTTCGTCTCCTCTCAACTCCTTCTGTCCTCCGTGGGTCTCAACTCCTCCTCTCCTCCTTCTCTTCCAACACCCATTAGGGCCGCCGCCTCCTCCTCCAGGCCAAAGAACAATCAGCCTGGCGTCTGATACTTCCTGCCCGGCCATAATTACCCCACCTAATTAAAACTTAATTGCCGGCCTCTCCGACCACCATCTTAAATGAGCAGTGGGAGCCGGGGGCGGGGGCAGTAAGCCTGCTGGGGATGTTTGTGTGTGGACGGCAAATTGGTTTATCCCTATCAGATTCCTCAGTCCCTGGCCCCCGCGCACGCTACTGCACCGCTCTGGTGCCCAGAGAGAGAGAGGGAGAGACAGAGAGAGAGACAGAGACAGAGAGAGAGGGGAGAGAGAGAGAGAGAGAGAGAGAGGGGAGAGAGAGAGAGAGAGAGAGAGAGAGAGGGGAGAGAGAGAGAGAGAGAGAGAGAGAGAGAGGGGAGAGAGAGAGAGAGGAGAGAGAGAGAGAGAGAGAGAGAGAGAGAGAGAGAGGAGAGAGAGAGAGGAGAGAGAGAGAGAGAGAGAGAGAGAGAGAGAGAGAGAAGCGATGGGGAGGAGGGTAAAGGGAAAGCGAGAGAGGGAGGCAGAGAGGGTTTAATGTGATGGAGGACAGACAAGACCTAATGAGATCTTACACCCTACACCCCCCCCCCCCCCCCCGTCCACCCCCCGTCCACCCCCCCCCCCCTCCTTTTTTTAAGTACACTTTTCATTCACAGTTTCGATTAGTTTGGCTTAAATGAGCAGCAGCGCTGAGCCAAGTCCTCAGCAGGTTGTTTCAGAGAAAGTTTGGGGCCCTGGTATACACACGGGACACTGGGGGAGGGAGGGAGGGAAGGAGGGAGAGACAGACATACAGAAGCAGACGATAAGGAAGTTGGGCTTCATGCCCCCCCCCTCACAACGAAATCATCAGGGGCAAATGAAAGAGGAAATGCTGCATTAATCGCTATGGATTCTCATAATTGTTACGATTAAATTTCATAATTGACTAATGGCCAGCTGCGGCTTACATTACACGCAGGATAAATACATCACATTAAACATGAGAGAGGAGATGGGAGAGAGAGATGGATGGATGGAGATAGAGGGAGCGGGAGAGGAGGCCTTGATGGACATAATGCAAACATCAGACCATTAGAGGCCAACGAATGCTAGAAAGCTTACAATGTTGGCGTAAGGAAACCGATGGGTGAGAAAAGAAAATGCTTGTGTAAATGAAATAGCTAAAGAAAAGGTAGGTTTGAACTAAATATGCTTGGGCAATACTTCCTATTTTTCCATATTGTCTATTAAAAATCGCTGATTACAATATCTGATCAGCGAGTAGGAAGGAGTATATGGTTGTATACCACTCTCAAGCTATTCCAAGTAGCCAAAGTTTAAATAGGGGTCAAGGGGAATGCCATTCATTTTCAACATTAAACAATATCATTAATATTAGGAGTGTCAAAAAAATCTATTCGAATAAGAATCAATGATTCAAGATCGATTCATTTTTTTTTTTAAGAAAACGACAGAGAGTTACAGGAGTTTTTTACTTTTTTTTAAAGCTTCCATAATCACAGTAAACATTATAATGTCTTCAGTCATATTCAAGTGACACCAGTCACTTCAGTTTCAGCACAGCTGAGGTGTGCGTCACTGTCCAGCTGACCCTTGACACTCGTCAATATTACTTACATCTAGTGCAATGAGGCTGTGTTTCTACAACAAATAGAACTACACCTAATCTAAGATAACATCAAAGCCAAGGATTTTTACACAACCCTCTCTGGTATTATATCATTTTTTACTGGGCTAAACTTGGTTTTTCAACTTAAAGTTTAGCTTTTTCAGAAAACTGACATTTTTAGAATCTGATCTCAGGTCAGAATGGGTTAAGTACAGTACTTGAGTGAATGTGCGTGGTTACTTTCCACAACTGCTTTTGACTTCCGTTCCATTTCCTATTCGTGGTCTCTGTCTTGGGGAGAACGCGTGTTAAGTTGGCAGCAATGAGCAGATAGTGAGTTGTGGACGGATGGGGGGAGAGAAAGTTTGGAAGGGTGATTAGAGATATAGACGACAGGGTGACATCCATGAAGGGATTATTGGAGTTGACCTCAAAAGACAGGGGCCCTAATCCTGGCATTGTACGAGCACAGATAAACAACTCCACCGCCGGCACTCTCTTAAAATGTGAATAGGGGCTATAACACCAATAACTTTCCTAATACGCCCGCTGCAGAAATGAGCACACGCTACGTCCCGAATACGTTCCCTTTGCACAAGAGAGCGAGAGGCTCACACAAAGAATTAAGTTAGTCCTGGGGGGGGGGGGGGGGGGGGGGGAGTTTGGGGAGTTCAGAAGTGCTCAAAAACGAGAATTACAGTACGAAAACCTAGTTTCTTTTAAAAGAAATGCACATATTCACAAACGGAGATACTGCTGTCAGTTTGTGGTCTAATTAAGCACCACCTCACACACAGAGAGAGAGAGAGAGAGAGAGAGAGAGAGAGACAGACAGACAGACAGACAGACACACCTGTGTAACTCAGACAGGAAGGACCACCAACTGAAAGTCTGCTTTCCCATGTAGGAAATTGTGTGTGCGTGCGTGCGTGCGTGCGTGCGTGCGTGCGTGCGAGCGTAGCAGCCTCAGTGTATTGGTGTGCAAATTTTATTTTACAAACCACGTGGTAGTCACTATGCAGCGACACTGACACAAATGCCACTATTGATTTTTCTTCCAGTAAAGGTTTGTTAAAAAGGACTGTTAATTATGTTATCAAAAAACAGATAGGCCTGCTGACTAATGACTATACGCAAGGGAACATTGCCGAAAAAAACACAAGGGAATATTGCAGTGGAGGAGGCTAGGCTCATCAGGATCATTGCTTGCTTGCTTGCCTACCTTGGAGATAGAACCCTTTCCAAACTGAGTATAGCGGAGTGACAAAACAATTCACGGAACGCAGCTAAGCAGCCTGGATCCAAGGCTAAGTTATTATAGCACCGCTATGAGGCCGATTTCTTTGTAGGTCGATCTTCCTGGGCCTATAAACAAGCGTGTGCAAGCAAGGTTTGACGCCAATCGGTCCAGTGGTGTCCAAAATTATCATCAGGGACACACAGACTGCACGGACAGGGGTGAAAAACTAGCCTCCAGGGCTGTCAGCCTACATGGAGAAATTACATGGCAATAATCCCTTATCGGAGCCGGACAATCTGACCATTACATGGCAATAATCCCTTATCGGACCGGACAATCTGACCATTACATGGCAATAATCCCTTATCGGACTGGACAATCTGACCATTACATGGCAATAATTCCTTAACGGACCGGACAATCTGACCATTACATGGCAATAATCCCTTATCGGACCGGACAATCTGACCATTACATGGCAATAATCCCTTATCGGACCGGACAATCTGACCATTACATGGCAATAATCCCTTATCGGACCGGACAATCTGACCATTACATGGCAATAATCCCTTATCGGACCGGACAATCTGACCATTACATGGCAATAATCCCTTATCGGACCGGACAATCTGACCATTACATGGCAATAATCCCTTATCGGACTGGACGATTCTGACCATTACATGGCAATAATCCCTTATCGGACTGGACGATTCTGACCATTACATGGCAATAATCCCTTATCGGACATGAATTTGAATATTGTGCATCGTTAAGTGTGACACTGGCCAACCCGTTTGCTACAAACGCTTTGTTCAAGGGTGTCCGATGACTGCTCTGGAACAGCATATCATTGGATCAGTGGTGGAAAGTAACTAAGGACTTTTACGTAAGTACTGTACTTATGTACAATTTTGAGGTATTTGTATTTATTTGAGTATTTCCAATTTCCAGTACTTTTACTTCTACTCCACTACATCTCAGAGCCAAAATGTGTACTTTTACTCCACTACAATTATCTGAAAACTTTTGTTACTTTGGAGATTTTTTTTTTGATTAGAAAACATACCACTTCAACCCTATACATTTGGGCCATTTGAAAATTGCCGATCTACAAGCTCACAATGAGTCGCAATGTGACACATTGTGAGCTTGTAGATCTGCTATTTTCAAAAGATTTTGTAAACATTTTGAACTTGTGAAATGGGACATTCTTACGAGTACTTTTCTTTTTAGTACTTTAAGTACATTTTGGATGGCCATACTTTGTACTTTTACTTGTAACGAAGTAGCTCTAATTTGCTGTATTGGTACTTTTTCCACCACCAGGATTTATAGTTTCCAAGCCAGTGTTGGGATTAAAACTAGCAATCAAAGTAATTCACAGCCCCAATTCTCTTACCCTCGGCCGTCTACCGACTATTTACAAATAGGTGTTTGGCTAATAGCTCCCTATGCCCAATTTGATAGATATGGATGTGATATCACACACACACACACACACACACACAGGGCTCTTCTCCACCCTGCCTGTGATATTGAGCAACCGCCCCGCTCTCCCCCAAGGCCCTTTTTCTCCATTCTTTTTCAAACGCGTGTGCGGTCAAATCTCCATCTGCTATTTCACACTTTCCTTTCATCACTCTCCTCTATTACCAGGTAATGAATAGATCCTGGCTCTTTCTTCTCCTTCTCCAGTCTGTCTGTTAACTTAATGCAAATTTCCCATTGTAGCCGCACGCCGCGGCAGACCCACCGCCAGTAGTGACGTTTTGCTAAAGGTGTTGAAAGAGCGGCACAAGAGGAGGTCTGACTAATGACTTCATTTTGCCTTTCACGGAGCTTTCAGCGCGCCGACTGTACGATTCTTCCCCCTGAAGCACACCAGACAGATGTACAGTAGTGTGGCGGAATGTACAGGCGGCAATGGCGCGACAAAGTGTGACGACCTAATAGTGTAACCACTGAAGCCATTAGGCTATTTTCTTATAACGTTATACTAAAAGATATAAAAATATATAATGAAATGCTTTTAACAATTTCCGAACATTTTTGAACATTTTCGCCTATAATGGCTTGCTAACAATAGGGCCGCCAGGTTGAATACCACGAACGCCCCGGGGGTATTTAGGACCATTAAATCAGAGCGCCCAGCGATTTGCAGCAACACATTTAGCGATGCTCCAGGCGCCATCTCGGATGTAGCTGAAGTAGCTAGATGTATCCAAAACACCCCCGAGGCGATTCATTCTAACGTGCACGGGACTGCCTAAAACAAAATCTTTGATTAGAATTGGACGGATTGATTTAGATCAAGAGCTATTCACGTTTTAAGATTACTATTTAATAGGACTAAGACCTCCGTTTATGCCGCTCAGGGTGTTACAGTTCAAAGTGAACCAAGAGGACGATGAGAGGAGACCGGATGTGTGGGACTGGTGCAGAAGAAAGGAGGTTGCCAAGCATTGATTGGATGGATATTTTGAGAGCAAAACCATTGATACCGACGGAAGTTTAGTGTGACTACCGAGAAGAGGGGGGAAAAAATAAACACACACTTTCTCTACAAACACAACAGGCTCACAGATGCAGAGAAACACACAACAAGCACACACCTCAGCCCCCTAATAATCCGCTAATCCTGTTTATCATCAGCGAGCTGTTCTCAGTGCGAGCGATACATGAGAGAAATCACAGTCACAAACGCACTCCAATGTGCAGAGCGGAGATACAGTATAAATACACACATCTCTATTTCTTCATTTCTTTCTCAATCTCCACCACATTTAGTCTCTCTCTCTCTCTCTCTCCCTCATCGGTTATGCCGTTATACTGTACATCACAATCCCACATCAATGCAGGCCTCGGAGAAATATGAGTGGCTGCAAGCTCCCGTATCTGAGAAGTTCCTCTAAGCTGCAGAGAACTTATTCCTTCAAAGTACAAAAGTGAGATGTTTTTTTTGTGAAGGATATACTGCCAAGTAAATTTGCACCTAAACCGCAGCTGAACCATTTTCTCTCTTTTCCAAAATAGATATAGAAAACAAAAATTAGTGGGAGCTATTCCGCATTACCCCTAGTTGAAAAATGGGACTATTTGGATTTTTTGGGGAATAATCATAGATGATCCCAGCTTGGCTACATAAGAAGTAAATAACTTTTTTTTTGTCCATGTTTCTCTTTTGGGATGATGATTCTAGGCTAAGTATGTTGTAAATGTTGCTATAATCACCAGTTCTCATTTCATATAAGGTAATCTTTGGTGCTTAAAAGGTCATTGGAGAAATTAGTATTTGGCTGAGAGCAGGTTTTTTTTTTGCTTCAGACCTTGTATTGTGTAACTCTGACAGAGCACATCTTGGTAGGAAAAGGTATGGTAAAAACTAAACTTACAGACATTCCGTTTGGGACATCGTTGCAGTTTTCTAAATGAGATTTGTTATAGGGCTAATGTTCCATTAGCAACGTCACTGCACTTGAAAGGTTCACTCCAGTGACGTCACTGGGGTAAAACCCATCAAGGTGTGAAGACCCTTACAGCAAAATAGCTAATAGTCTATTCGGTTAATTGAGTATAAAGGACCCCAATGGAAACCAGCCAATAGGCTTTCTTTGGTTATAAATCCTCTTAGCGGACCTTGTATTGAACTGTACTTTCCTGTGCTTTTTTTCTGCAAACTGTTAATAAAGTACTCAAACAATCAATGTATACCGGCAACATGCTTCATGTGAATCGTAGGAACACCATGAACTGATGATATTATCGACAGGTGGGGTAATTTTCTGCCAGATTGATTGTATCACAAATAAGCTGTTTCTTCAGACTATGATAACCAGTCAACAATTAACTGAAATGTACTCCCAAAGTATGATAGTGTCCCTTTGTCTTTCTGTGTGTCCCTTTCTATGTCAACTCAATGTTCAAAGCATTCAAAAGAAAAAAGGCTGAGAAAAGAATCTATGCAACCTTTCCCCATGAACAAACGTGTCAAATCCATCCATTTCTAAGCCCGGGAAAAGTGCGGGAAAGTGTCAAAAGGTCTCAAACTCGCAAGCAGACTATAGCACATCCTTCTGCTGATTAATTCACAGCAAATCTCCAGCTGCTTTCCTACAACACACACACTCATGTAATTATAACATCAACGCTTGGCCCGCCTTGTCGTGAGCTCTGGCTTTGGGTTAGGGGTGTGGGGCGTGCAGTCAGCTATCTGTCATCACCATCAACACCCAGTTTCATAGCAAATTACAGCAAGCAACGCGGCCGAGATAGATGCAGCAGGAGATAGTGGTGCATGTGAAAAGGAGATGTCAATGACATTCAAACGTCAACGATATTGAACTCCAACGACAATGAAATTCAGTGGCAAAGGCACTGGATTTGTATCATTAAAGGTATGGAATGTGTTCTCTCTCATGATGCCAATGATGTGTTCCTCTTAAGTCTTGCGTGTGCAGACTGCAGAGAGGTGAAAGCGGCTTTGCAGAAAGGACAGAGGCCTGGTCACTCAGGGCCACTCAGAGACACAGGGGGGGGTCCCCATTCCATTTCCTGATTCCAGGAAGCCCACTTTAAGGAAGCAGCGTGGGTTGGATTTCTCTCATTTCCTCCACTGACACTGTTCCCTTTCTGGAATGTTGGAATGCGTCCGAAAGCCAAGCCAGGGAAGTGCCTCACTGTGGCATCCCAGGACCACTTCACCACTTTGTTGTTGCGAGGCATCAATGAAGACATCGATGCCTTAAAACGGAGATTCAAAAGGGACCCATCCGTTATGGCCATGATGGTGAGGTAACAGGCAAAGTGTTAAATGATCACACCAACAATTAGGCTAGCGAAACACTTCCTAAACTCTACACCTTCAAATATAAAACGGAGAGCAAGATGGTGTGAAATGCTGCACAGGAATCATCTAAGCTGACATAACCCTATTATAGACACAAACACACTATCATATGCAATATGACACACACACACACACACACACACACACACACACACACACACACACACACACACACACACACACACACTGTAATCTTGTGTGCCTCCATCTTGGAGGCTTAGCCCAGTGGACTGGGGCGGCCGCTGCCAGCTCTCTGCCCTTTGGGGGGGGGGGGGGGGGGGGGGGGCTAGGGAGGGCCACAGGGGAGCCGCGGGGCCTGGAGGAGCCCCACATGGATTGTATTTGGGAGCCTGAGGCATGAAATGGAATAGGTTTAATCTGTTATCACCTGAGGGGGAGTGTGGAGTGTCGGGGACAGACACTGACAGACAGAACTGTGTGTGTGTGTGTGTGTGTGTGTGTGTGTGTGTGTGTGTGTGTGTCTGTGTGTGTGTGTGTGTGTGTGTGTGTGTGTGTGTGTGTGTGTGTACAGCACCTCAGTCTCAGCGGTAAATGAAATATCAGCCGCCAGACAGAGTGATATTGGTTTAATTTCTCTCTTGAAGTGCGCCTCTTTTCTCCTCCCTTTCCTCGCATCACTCTCTCTCCCCCTCTCCTTTCTGCTCCCCAAGTAATGATGATGATTCATTGCCCTTACTAGTCACCTCTGTGTAAAAAAGCTCATACTAATTTACAAATCAACTCCTTTAGGTTTTTCCGTCAAGACTCACTGGATCCAAGATGAACACACAGTTCCAGAGCGTGGGCGTTTTGACGCCTCGTAACCGTCCGACGACGTTGGCGACACCTCAGCCACAACTTCCTGTGAATGAATGAGTTCGAGAAAGAGGCCGGGGAAGGGAGGGGGTGTAAAGTCTGGTGCAATGCTAAGGGGGGTTGTCGGAGGGGCCGTGGAGAGAAATGTGAAAACCGCGTTCTCTCTCTAGACCCCTTGAAGTGGCTCACCGTCTCTGCTACTGTACTGTGAAGACATGAAAGAGGTGGTGGTGGGTGGAAGTTCAAGTTAAAAGGCATACAGTGTCAATGGGTAAAGGGGGCCTCGTGACAAAGTACAGGTGTGTACAGTAGCAACTGTGGCGGTGCCAAGTTCTGCTTCCATCGCCGCCCGTCGCTCACGCAACTAACCACTGTCACTCTGCACTGCTTCATGTTCTGTGTTCCATGGCAGGTAGGCAGGTAGAGTCATTTACAAAACTCTGCTATTCATTGTTGGACCACTGACTGAAGAACACATCTACTTCCACGACAAAAAAGGTGCACAGCCATTTCTCTATATGAATCGCTGCCGGAGCCAAGCCTTCAACCTTCAACTTGAAGGTGATCAGAGAGGTTTATACAGTGCTGTACATGTGATGGTAAAGACTATGAGCACACTGGCAGATCTTAAAAGCATAGTGGTGTATGTACTCCTTTCCTTGCTATAGTAAGGGCAAGGTTTTTTTTCAGTTTCTCCATTTAGGTCTATATATAGATGTTGTTGGGAGGTTGGTACTGTCACTCACATACTCATACACACCTATAGACACACACAGAGCACTCTTCCTCCCTCGCACCTCACGCCACAGAAACAGAAATGATTCCATTTCACATATTTACACGAGTACACTGTGAGTACCATCAGTTTCTCACTCTAACCAAGTCAGGGTAAAACATAAACTCAGTGTTCTAACAGCAGACCACTAAGTTAACGCAATATGAAAAGAACATCCAGTATAAGCGCTGCGAGTAGCATCTTTTCTTATACCAGGAAATGGTGGTCAACCAACGCTTGGCAGGTGTGAAAAGAGCCCCCTTCTCAATCTTCCCCGCTATCGCTCTTTTAAGCGCCGAGGCCTCTCTCTCTCTCTCACTCTCTGACACAATTTCCATGCTCGACGCAGCAGAGGCAAGGTTGCAGGGAACATGTCATATTTATTTCCTCAAACAGAGGCCAAACCCGGCGCCCGGGAGACCTTACGTTTGACATGGCACAGAAACAAAACCAACACGGCCCGTGGCCTCACGGCGAACTTGCCTCAGTGCATTGCTATGCAGGGCCGACGGACGGACGGACGGACAAGCACAAAGAGAGGGCCCACTGCACCGCTGTGTGTGTGTGTGTGTGTGTGTGTGTGTGTGTAGTTGCCATCGCAATCAAGCACACCAGCCGCCCACCCTGACAAACTATCAGGACCAACTAATTACGGGATTAGGTGATCAAACACGCTTTCTCTTGATGCCGGTGCCAACCGCGCTGCATGTTTTGGCATGTGTCAGTGTGTACCTGTCAATCTAACCAGAAAGAAGTGCAAACAGCTGGAGCAAAAGACAAAATGGAATAATAATATAATCAAGGCTAATGAGAGGTTCTTCCTGCTCTGTGACCATCAGAATTCCCTCGTGAACTAGGTCATGGTGAAGAAAATGGGGGGGGTGCAGCCGTGCAGGACATTGTTTCCGAAACCACGGGACTATTTATCAAATGACGGTGACGACACACGGCAGTGACAGGTCTTGCACAACTTCATGCCGGTACGCACTGCCAACAGTCCGTAGCAAGATGGAGGGAAGACACGGAGACTCAGTGACCAGAACACAACGCACTAAACGCCTAATTTATAGTTTGTACTCACACGACTGTGTCACTGTGTGGAAGTCTGTTCCTATACTCGACACAGGGGTAAGGGGTTGACACTATGGCAGGTAAATAAAATGTTGGGACATGTGGAGTTTGCTTTGGAGTTGCCCCAAACTGCAAGTGCACATTTGAGTAAGGAGTCTGCTATAAACACAACACGAGATATATAGCTAGATAGCTATAAACACAACATGAGATCACAACACTGGTATCGCAGACACAGAAATTGAGGGATCCGAAGCGGAAAAAGTGTATCGGGACATCCCTAGTTGTAGATAGATTTTGTAATAGCTAAAGTATAACATAATGCTTAAACAACAAAAGGGGTCCCGTCCAGAATGGTTAAGTACCAATAGCTCAAAATTGTACATAAGTGCAGTAATTGAGTAAATGTACTTCGTTACTTTCCAGCACTGAGGAGAAGCAGCTGGATGAAGTTGGGACCAGCAATACGAAGCGACAGGTGACTGGCATTACAGTAGCATGCTGCCGTATCAGCTCTCACACTATATCTCCACGCTATCTCCAGCCTCATCGTAGGAGGGAGGAAACCCCGACTAAGAACAAGATTACTGCCTACCACGTTTAGAGTCCTTGATTCTACAAATGTCTTCTAAAACGTTTTTTTGAAAAACCCTATGTTTCTATGCCAGTGTTTCCCAAACTATGTCATGTCAAGGACACCAAAAATGATCCAGTGATCCCCACCCCAGATGCAAAGATTTGGAATTGTAAACGTTCGCTGTGAAAGAATAGTCAAAGATTTGAGCCACATTTTCGCAAGAAAAAAAAGAAGCAGATCTACAAGCTCATAGCACGGCACCGAGTGCAGCGCTATGAGCTCGGAGATCTGTGTTTCCACAGCTAAAGTTTCAAATGGTGGTTAAAGTGGTTAAACACTAAGGTGACGCAGATGCGTCCTCAGGTCTAAATGGGCTAATCAGCAGGTGATATACGATACTGTCTGAACGCGCTGCTGCCGCCATGGGAGCCTACGAGTATACGACACAGACTGGCTGGCTATTTCATTTGAGGTAATGCTTTGTTCCAACTTTACCGTTTTGAGGCGGCGGGTAGGTAGCTCGGGGGTAGCCGGATGGTAACCGCAAGGTTACCGGTTCGAACCCGTGCTCCCCCAGAGTCAGTGTCGAAGATGTACAAATATCATAAAAAAATAAAAGAATAGTTACACAGGTAGTTAAACAACTAGTCGACTAGTAAACTAGGCAACTAGTCAACTAGTAAAAAAATCACTAGAAGTGAAAGCCCTATAGTGTGAACTGTGAATGTGTGTGAATGGGTGAATGTAATGCACAATCTATGTAAAGCGCCTTGGATGAAGGCACTATATAAATGTACCATTTAGCTGATGCTCTCATCCAAAGCAATATAAAGAGCAAAGAGCTGGGAGTCACAGCACCGCAGACAATAAGGCATCAATAGACGTCAATGAATAGTGCATTAAAAGGAGATGTTAGAAAGAAACTAAAGTGGGGGTGCAGAGTGGCAGAGTTCAGGTGCGTATACCACATACAGTATAGGCTCTAATTGCTGCGTGTCACTCCCCGTTTCCTTCCATTTTTATTATATATATATATATATATTTGCTTTGTCACAGACCTGTGAAGATGAATATCCTTCGGGACAGTAAAGATTATTATTCTCCACATGCATTTCCTCGAGTTACTTCTCCATTCCTCAAAACTGAAAAAGAGCTAATAGGCCAGTAGTTAGAGTGGAATTACTTCCTCGATTCACGTTCAGACAGCACGCAACAGCTGCAAAGGAGATGACAAATGGTGATGATGAATAATCCCATGACCTTGCCATGACATTGTGACATTAACAAAGTACTGCAGAATGTGTACTGGTACTGTGTGACCGGTAGGCCACTGCCCTGGGTCTCTCTCTCATCATGAGCACACTTCCAACGAGCATATCCACATACCTGCCCTCAAGACACACATGCACACGCACACACATGCTCACACGCAATTAGCATTATACCTGAGGGAGTAGAGCGGAAAAAGTGTTAACAAAAGGTGGAACGCATGTGTGCGTGTGTGCGCCCGTGCGTGTGTGTCAGAGCTAACAAGTTGAGCTGTCTGCCACGTGCATGTATATGTATGGTCAGTGCCATTTATTTGTCTGCGTGGCCATGTGTGCATGTGATTGTGTACGTGCGTGAGCGCGCGTGTGTGTGTGACAGCTCAGCGAAGGGGGCAGGCTGCTGACGAAGATCTTTCTTAGCAGCTTGGGGCCCGGCTTTGTTTGGAGTATAAACATGTCAGAAAGTGTGAGAAAGCTGCTCTCGGAGAGGCAGCGATGGGCTCCTTTGTTTTGGTTCTCAGGGCAATAATAGCTGATGATGGACCAGGTTAACGTTAGCCTGTTAGCAGACATGCAGGTGGACACCAGGAGGGCAGAGTGAGGCGGGGGGGGAGGGGGGGGAGCCTGGGGTAAAACAGGTCAGTCTTGTATTGGAGGTAAGTCGGTCCACATTAGTATAGGAACGATAATCGTTATCATTGTTTATCGTGATAGAAAACACTTCTGTGTCGTGGACATTTAGATTTATCGTGAAATTGTGCTCACATACACTAGGATGAATTAGCTTTTTGTTGAGCTGCAAATTCAGTACAACTTAAACGGATGTGTTTTTTGGTGAACGTTGCCCCCAGAATAAAGATGCAGTTCACTTTGTTTTTTTGCCCCAAAAATCATGCAAATATTTTTATTTTCATATCGTCCCATCCCCAGTCCACATCTCAGTTGTCTTGTCAAAACGAGGCCCCCCTTTAAGCCACAATTCTCAACTTCTAACCAGTAGTACAGTGGTATGGATTGTCCACATACAAAAATAAATACTACACTAATGGGCACTCACCAAAACACATTTGGGGCCCTACATATTCCCAAAGAAAATGAGAGAAATTGAATGAGCAAAACCCCACCCACAGCACTCCCTGAAAGCAATACCACCCGATAAGGCCTTAACCTACACTATATCAAGCCCATCAAACCCCCCATAACGATCAACACTATATCATTATAGAATTACATAATCTCGTTATATCATGGCACATTACTAAACCTCGTTATCCCATTTAGTTCCTTTCGGTCACAGTGATTATGGTCATGGGAGGCTCCGCCTTTTCCTTGTACTCCCACTCACACACCGAGAGGAAGCAGGAAGCTGCACACACGTCAGTCAACCCCAGACAGGAAGTGCCCGGAAGACTGCAACCCTTTAATGCTGCAATTATTCTAAGTATTGTTTGGATTGATAATCACGCTCATTAGGGAGAGAGAGAGCGAGAGAGAGAGAGAGACAGAGGGGGAGAGAGGAAGGAAGTAGGAAGCTCTTAGGCTACTTGTCTGAGGCTGTGACCCGGGCCTGCAGTGGTCCACGGGGGCTTGATGGGGGTAAAAGGAAGAGGGGGGGTCAGCACTGAAGCGCTGCTTGGACGCGTTGTTGATGCTCTCCAACGGAACATGTTTGCTCAAAGATCGCATTTTATCTGCATTTCTCACAGCAATTATCCCCGACTTGTGCTTCCAGAGGGAGAGGAGAGCCAGCTATAGGGGTCTGGGTGGGACCAACACCGAGGTGGGCTGTAGCCTGCGGTCAGCGAGCATTCAGTCAGTCATCACGGGTCACAGGGGAGCCGTCTGTGGGAAGCTTACTCAACACATATGGCCAGAGTACATGAGGGCAGGAAAAAATGGATTTCGGAAATTAAAGAAGCCCTGTGCATTCTCAGTGCAGTGGATGTTGAAATATACACATTAGAAGGTTTAGGTGGGGAAGAATGAACAAATAACCTCAATAAGCAAAACTAAACGGTAACAAAAGGGGAAATTAATGGGAGGCATGGAGAAAGCAAGTGGTGGTGTTTCAGACGTGCGGAGCTCGCAAAAAAAGAACAACCGGAATTGCGAGTTGCTGTGCCAACTTTGCCTCCATGTTCAGAGGATGGGGCGGGAGTTTAAAGCCCTACATATCGCACCTGCTCATCAATTAAATGCTGGTAATTTCGGCATGTAAGCACCTCGTTAAAACGATAACTATGGAGGAACTTCTCGTTTTCTTCTCAGAGGGGAATTTGCTCCAGGATAATAAAATGAGGAAGGCAAAAAAGAAAATCTGGCGGGGGAGCCAAGTATAAAGAGCAGCCAGGTACGAAAGCGTTGCAACACGCAGGACTTAGAAAAACCCGTAATTAGAGTGCTAGTAAGCTGTCAGCCGGCAAATATCGTTTACTTGAGGCAGACTGCTGTGGCATATAGACAGTAACAGCTTGCCAAGCACAATTAGAGGAGTGTCACTGATTACCTCAGGTTTTTTGTATTTGCTTTCGGT
The DNA here is from genome assembly GCF_963924005.1 of Protomyctophum bolini. NCBI lineage: Eukaryota > Metazoa > Chordata > Actinopteri > Myctophiformes > Myctophidae > Protomyctophum > Protomyctophum bolini. The sequence continues at coordinate 18,996,531 of NC_137884.1, forward strand.
TCGTTTTTTTTATTTATTCACGCTCACACTTTTAATCCTGCTCACATCGTTCCATTATTACACACCATCTGCTGCCTCGCGTTTCACTACGGCCTAATAGATAAGAGAACAGATTAGCTGATGAAGAAATGCTATCGACGTGTCAGTTGTTTTAGAGGTGTGAGAGAAATATAGAGGAGTATACTGTGAAGTGACTGTAGAACATAATCTAATGGCCAACACAAACAGCTGAGTGTTGCCTTTTCAGATGCTTGTATTATCCCCGATTCACCGCCAGGCCAGAACAGCCAGGTGAGAATGGATCATCTGTCCATCCGTCATATAATATCATGAACGCACCGTGCGTGTCATACCCAACATTTGCATTTCACGTCGAGGGGACGACATACACAACCCTGGGAAGGCCACCCGGCCTGGCAGGGATTTGCTCTCAAGCCCCACTATGAGCCGTTTGTGCAATACATCCAGACTAAAGCCCAAACCACACCAAAGGGTCAGGTTTTTTTTTATAAACCAGAGACATATGTAAACCACACCAATGCAACTCATTGAAACTCAACTTGCAATGAGTTGCATTGGTGTGGTTTACTTTAAAAACAGTTTTGTCCCCAACCTGACCCTTTGGTGTGGTTTGGGCGTAAGGGTGCATTGGGAAAATGCCTTTATGTTTTGCCTGTCGGATTTTTCCAGTTTTCCATGTGTCTATGAGGTGACATTACTTCATTAGACACCCTGGAGTCGTTTTTATGTGCAATGGTGTATTAACTTTGTATTTAGGGTTTCTTCCTGGAGGCTGAACCCTTGACAGTCAAACGGACCATTGAAATAAACAGTAATATAGTGACATCACACTATCAGCCCCTCCCCTAACCCCTCCCCCTTATCATACAACTACAGCTGTGGGTTCGGCTTCAGTTCAGGTGGATCACCATCCATCACCACCCTCCAGGTAAACCAGGCCTACTTAATGAACTGGTGGGTGTGTCCACATAAAAGCATGATTTTAACAAATACTGTACACTTTCTGGAAAAAAATCTTCCTCCTTATATTATAATAATACCTGATGATCATGTTTAGGGTGGAAAAAAAATCCATCCAAAACTCCATCTTTAAGTTCTGAACTATTTATTTTACATCTTTTTAACGATTTATTCTTCCTACCTTGTACATGAACCAGAGTCCGCTAATAGAGATATAATTGAATTTATTTACTTTACAGTCAGAATCATCATTTATGGTTAGTTTTGAAGACACACACATTGTGTTTTTTCCCCCATGTTGTAGGTAGTCGTTTTCAGTTGCGGTCACTTGATACTTTTCAGCTAGCTGTCACAAGCTCGGTGTACCTGTGCAAGCAACTTGCAAGCATGCGTGGACATAGTTGGCATTCCTCGGTGTTCAATGTGGGATAGTTATGGGTGACATGCGTTCAGTCTCTGCAGGCTGTGTCATCCACACGTTCACATACCAACAGGGAAACAAGCCAGTCCAGTTGTGCGCCCCACACACACAAACGCATGCGCGCACGCACGCACACGTGTTCAGTCTTAAAACAACACAAAGGAGACATTAACATTTGACCTCTTGTTTAATCCTGGGACCTGCTACTGTTCCTCACATTGTTTCCTAATTGCTGCCCTCCATTGTGGCCCCGTTTTGGTCCAGATCGGCTGCCTTACATGGTCCACGACTCAGCCTCGTATAGGACCGCAGCACAAAGACATGGCTACATTAAAGATACATGTATTCAGAGTATTCGCACTTCCAACACTAATATAGCAGCCCTGTTACACTGTAGTCAATGTGACTCAATGGACACGTGTGGTCTTGAATATCAAAAAGAGAGCAACGACGGGATGACTGCACCCATTGTTTGATCTCATCGGAACGGCGAAAAGTTTGATATTTTGGCTTAACCCTCTGGTTTGTTAATTCATTTCAAAGACTTTAGAGAGTTTAGAGATGGATGAATGAGACAGAAGAATGTCTTTGATAAACACACTCGTGGCCCTTGGGGTAAGTGAGCTTAATAGGCAGGCAGGCAAGACACGCATGCACTAACACTAACACACACACACACACACACACACACACACACCCCTCCCTGCTCTGGGGTCGAGCTGATTACAGGGGTACGTTAGCCCCCCGGGGCCAGGCCATTCAGAGAGGGGTTTAAACACACACACACACACACACACACACACACACACACGTTTATGGTATTTACATCCATTTGCATAGCTAAGACTCTGGCCAGGGAGTTTGTTTAGTCCTGCTGGGAGGCACTAGCCACTGCTGCACCGTCTTAAATCCAACCTTGCCCCGAGTCAGGTGCGCCCTGGGCAGAATGAAGAAACGAGGGTCCCTGTATAGGGGGACTCTGCGGGGTGGGGCCTGGGCTGTTCATGGATAGGACAGGTCAGTCTAACTGTCCTCGTTGAGTTATTCTGCTATTCACACCTGGGGGTTCATTACAGTCACACCTTCCATTGATGCAGCCCCCGTCTCCATTGAACACAACTCAATTCAAAAGGGGCTACATTGGCATGAGAAAACATACGTTTACGTTGCGTTTTGTGAAATAAAACAATTGAAAACCGTTGGGGAAAAAATGTAATTGAAAAAAGCATGAAGCAGACAAATAAAAAGTAATAAATGATTTTGTAAACCGTAGAGATGCCCCGATTGTATAAATTATATAACCATAGAAGAAGGGGAAAAACAATACAGTCCAAATCGTGTCATGCGAGAATGACGCACACACCTGCGCGATCACGTGCATGTGAATGAGCTCCGGGTGAACCCGATGAGCTCACCCCTATAGGCGCATTCTTTGCTTGTGTGCATGTCACGGTTTGAACGTAATTAAAAAGTAGAGGTGCTCCGATCAGGTTTTTTCGGACCGACCCCGATCGATCACCCATTGTTTTTCTCACGACCGGCTGATATACCGATCTTGTGCGTATAGGGGACCACTTCCAAAAATTATTATGTGTCAAAACTGTTCCTGTGTGTGTGGGGAGGAAGTTTAGGCCTGTCACAAATATGCAAAACGATACTATATCTGATTGACTTTTATACCACTTAAAATGGTATAAAAGATCGGTTTCTCCAGATCTGGTACATTTCAGATCACTGATCGAGTAATTCTGAAATTATGTGTATATAGTCTTTTTCACATTTATTCAAAAATGCTCTCATGTTTCAGATAGAGCATCAACAAGGGAAATTTCAAAATGGCCAAGTACAAGCCATGAACAGTATTTTTGCCTGCAATACGCCTGCCAGTCAGCGAGTTAACTTTGAAGTGTGACGCTGTGGATAAATGCCACTCCTCTGACGGCAGGCTAGATCAGTCTGCTTATCAGCCAGAAACATAAAAGGACATGAATGTATTCATCATCTCTGTTCTATCGTGGTTTGTTTGCGGGACGATTAAATGGTCAATTTCTGAATAAAATATTTTGAGTATATTTATTTGTATTCGCAGACTATAAGCAACGCAAGTAATTAAAAAAATGTAGCTATACTAAAGCACAGTGCAGTTAGAGTAGGTAGTTGGTATAATGAGCGTGTGTTAGCCTCCCTCTGTGCCTGCTGATGGCCTACTATTATGGGGCATCGGCATGGCTGCTGAGGGGAGCCTGTTGCCCAGCTGGAAGCCATAGACAATCAAACTGAGTCCATTGTGCTGCTGGAGGACCAATCAACCCCAGAGAGAGACAGATGACAGAGAACACAGGAGGAGGTAAATGAGACTCAATAGGTTTGTGTGTGTGTCTCTCACATACATATATACACATGCAAAAACAACACAATCACACCCAATGGAGACCTCAAAAGGTTGGAGCTGGCTGGCTGGCTGGGTTCAACGCACATAGCATGCACACATCCAGACTTACTGGAGGACACGGACACGGACACGGACACACACACACACACACACACACACACACACACACACACACACACACACACACACACACACACACACACACACACACACACACACACACACACACACACACACACACACACACACACACACACACACACACACACACACACACACACACACAGAGTTTAAGCCATAAACAACAATCAGCAGGCCTGCTGTGCCGTCTGCTGTGACAGCAGTTATAGCGTTAGCGGCAAAGGTCGCAATCAGAGTGACCTCTGCTACAGTAGAGAATGGCGCTCAATGCAGCTAGGCCCGGTCAGGGGCTGTAAAAACTAGAAATGCACTCTGTCGAGCGGCCTACTTGTGTGCCAGCAGTGCATGCCATGAGATGTGTTGATGGCGCAATGCTAGTATTAACCAATGTCTACTACAATTGCTGTTCTAAATGTTTTTACACCCTTTTATACGACTTTGAAACGTTAGTTAGTGACGTTACCAAGAATGGTAACGTTATTGGCCGGTGGAGGACACCAACATGCAAACATACCCAGCAGAACGCAGTGCTTGCGCAAGTAATAATAAAACCCCAGTCACTGCCAACCGTAATACAGCTCTAAGATCTACATGGATTGTCCACCATAAACAACACGAGAGGTCCCTATTAGGAACAAGAGGACGGACAGATGGACCAGAGAGACGGCCTAGGTAGAGCCAAGGTAGAAGGGGGGGGGGGGGGGGGGGAGGGGGGGGGCAGAGCCACCGCGGGAGGCACGGATCACTGGAGTGCTCGACGGAGGAGGGATGGGCGTGTGTAATTAAAGCAGGAGTCAGTGCTCTATGGAGACCAACAGATGGAGGGGAGGACCCCCCACCACCCCTCCAATCCCACAGAGGGCTGGGGCTGGCAAGCGGAGGAACGCTAAGAGCAATGTGTGACTGTGTGTGCATGCATGTGTGCGGGCCTGTGCGTGTGATAAGCACATGTTCCCCCGGGTGTGCGCTTGAGCGATCTAAAAGGGGGCAATTAATTTGTTTCATATACGATTTAACTTCTCCAAGTGCCGACAAAGGAAGGGAGTCCTCCGGGAGCTCTGAATGCTCCCTGATACAAACCAGAGACCACAGGGGAGCGACGCACAATAATGCTCCTTCATGACCAAGCTTCCGTGTGTACGGAGAGGGATGGGGGGGGGGGGGGGTCTCCACATGTAAACTAATTTCCCTCCATGAATACGTAATGGAAACCAACAAGGCTAATGACTCATAGAGGTGACCTATTTATCAATGGTGAGGAAATGGGGATTTGAAGCCATGGGCTGTGACGTGCGTAAGAAGTGGTTTGTACTAGTGGCAGCCAGTATATAACCCGGGAGAGACCATCGTCTTTTTGACTAGTAGTATATGCATTTCCCTCATCTAATTTATAGTTCCATTCCTTGACCTGAAAAGGTCATGGCTGTACAAACTTAAACCCCCGCGCCGCGCGCACACACACACCACACACACCACACCACACACAGCTTCTGCTCAGTAGCCCTCATGCGCTTGTTGATCCTATGTCAAGGTTACTTATGGGAGGTCAGAGGTCGACGCCCTGTGCAGCCTGTGTGGCTCAACACTCAGGCACACCACCGCTCCAATTCTCTGTTAACTATCCCTCATCAAACCCTTTTCACACTAGCCCCCCCCCCCACCACCACCACCCCCCGCCCCTGACCTCATCCCCTTGCTGGCCCTCATTTAGTCTCATTAACTCACCAGCCAAACCCACCCCATCTCTCCATCGCCTCACCTCCACCCCCTCCCATACACACCACCTCCCTCCTTGGCTGCTGCAGCAGCGCAAGTGATGCTATCAGGGCTGCGTCAGGGCCTGTATACTGCTCTCCTGAGAGACCCCAAAGGCGCTGGGAACCAAGACCCCCCAAACGCTTCTCTGGAGAAAGAACAGAGAGAGAGAGATGGTGGGACGATGGTGATGATGATGGGCTGAGTGATGATGGGAGAGAGGCGGGGAATGGGCCTTTTAACACCACTGAGTGGCTAATAGGGAGGTGGACAGCAGAGATAGTAGCGGTTTCCATTGTGCCCTATTCTGCCCCCTAATTAAAAAAAAGAAACTGGGTCTGGCGATAAGGACAGCATGCGAGTCTCATCAGCGCTGATAGGAAACGGAGTGGTGAAGCCATCTTCACCAGAGAATAAGGGTACAAAAGGACATATAAAAAAGGAACAGGGAGCGTGGGAAGATTCTGACGAGCCGAACTGTACGGAGACACGGCGCTCTCCATATAACTGAACACCTGGGCTGAGCTCAGCAGAATCTGAAAACTAGCCGCGGAGGTGACTTTTCACCATATAATGAATAGCCCCTAACACACAACATTTAATCTCTGCACTAAAGCGCGCCACAATCTAGTAACATTTTACTGTGTGTGTGTGTGTGTGTGTGTGTGTGTGTGTGTGACTGTTTTGAGAAGGAAAGTTGCGTCATTTGGGGGGGAGGGGGAGGGGGGGGGCGTGTGTGTGTGACGTGTGCGTGTGTGCGTGCGCGGGATTGGGGCTGTGACTGTTTTGAGAAGGAAAGTTGCGTCGTTTGTCTCATTTGCCACGTCGGCCGAAAACCGTGCCAGGCCAGGAAAAAGTGTGCGGTGCAGATAGGCTCTGAGGAAACACTGGACCTCCTCCCTGGAAGTGTCAAACCTGTTTACCCCATCTGTTAATGAGCCTGTAAAAGCACAGCTGATTGGACTTCAAGACATGCGGGCAAATAACATGCTGAGGAATGCTAGGAACTCAAAAAAGGGACTGAATTCATTTATACGGCCTATTTCATATGGGCTACTTGATAAACGTGTGTCAAGAGTGTGCGTCAACCCCTAATCAAGACCATAACAAGACTGGATAGGAAAATATGATTCTAAGAAACTCCAACATCGCAGACACTGCTTTTGACTAGGGAATGTCCCGATCCGATTCTGATCATTTGATTTTGAGCATCTGCCGATACCGATTCTTCCCGATCCGATATTTATATTTTATAGAACACGTTTATGCCATATCACAATAGTACAATATCCCAAATCACAGACGATTTCCAGACTAATATAATGATGATGATATGGATATAATATTGACACTATAGGGATGTCCCGATCACATTTTTTGGCTCGCGATCCGATTCCGATCATAATAACCTTCATATCCACCTGCTGCTGTGCAGGCAGAAAGGGTACAGGGCTAACTTTTTTCACCACCATCCCTGAATCTTTCCAAAATACATTTTAACTATAGGGGTGTACGATTATGAAATTATATACGATATCAGATCTCCGATTATTTGCAGGGTTATATCAGCCTATACCGATTCTGACTGATTCCGATATTAATATTATACATAGGACCACAATGGAAACAAGCCTAGGTCCTATAGGGGCTTGGCCCAAAGTCTGTTAAAAGTATTAAAATCCATCAATAAAATGCCTATAATGTTTTCACAACTGAATGAGAGGAGTACACAAATTAAATTATAGAAAAAAAGTTTATTTTTACATCATATTTGATTTGGCTTTTGTTCTAGACTAGACGTACTAGACACTTTTGATTTATATTGAACTCATTGATGACTTTTTACATTTTTCATTAAAAAAATATTTGCTGGTGAAAACGTTCCGTTCCGATACTGATATTGCATTTTATGGCCGACATGGCCTATTCCGACTATGCTACCGATTAATCGTGCATCCCTAATTTTAACCGTTAAGCCGGGGCCACCACGCCCATACCGATTATCTATTTATAATGTATATTTATTGTCTATTTATCTATGACAGTCTTTTGTAAATGTAATTATTATTGTGATTTTAGTACACTTGCCCGTTGCACATTTGAACTAGATACAATATTCTCAATCAACTCTCAATTCCTAATACCAATCGATCAACTTCAAAGCAAAGCTAGGCCTATGTGTGTTTTGTTTTGGTGCGAGACTCTTGAAAGCAAGCTCAGATAAGCAACTACACTTCAGAAAAGCAATCCGCAACTATGAATATTTAAGTGACTTTATAGGAAAACAAGCCCAAAGTCGCTTATAATAAGCAGACGTGGCAACACCAAGTAAGTGCTACTGTGGATTCTTAATTAAAGCACATGATTAACTGCAATTGTCCAATGCCAAACCAAATAGGTTAGAAACCGTTCTAAGGAGGGCAAGCTTTCAACACCTCATAGCGGTCAATGTTATTTTGCATGGCTGTGTTGTTGAACACACATCAGGAAAGTCACAACCCAGGTGATGGCAATCATTACCGTACAACGTACATTACATAAAAACTCCTAGTGTCGGGCGGTCGTTATGAAGTTGATTGAGCTCGCGTCACCAGGCTTTCCTCTGAGGTGGAAAGCCTGGTGACGCGAGGTTAATCTCTGCAGCCAGAGTTTGTAGGTCGGCGTGTTTCACCTAGGCAATTTGACAGTATGGCTGTTGTCCATCTTTTTCTGATGTGTTGTTTCTCCTCTTCAAATAGCGCAGCATGTTTACAACTAAGTTCTACGTGAGGAGTTTCTGTTTACAGTGATATGCAAAGTGGGCACAAAACATTTTTTGTCCCCAACTCATACAATGTCCTCTGGATGACGGGATGACATTGCCCTGACAGGGCGATGAATAACAGTCTAAGACATGTTTTCTTATATTGTAAGAAAGTGAGGAGTGAGGGAGAAAGTCTGTGAGGGGAGGAGTGATAGAGAGTTAGGGACTGAACAATAGAGAGGTAGAGACAGATTAACTATCTTTTAAGGCCCTGATTTACAGCTGTGTGTCAGCTTCACAGAGGGAATTTAATATAGCGTGATGTATGTCTCTTGGAAATGGCCTGCTGTGACGAAAGGCTTGATACTGTATGAACATGTACATTTCCATTCCACCAACACCCCCCCCCCACCCCACACACACACACACACACACACACAATAAGGAATCTCACCTGACCATATGAAAACAACAACAAATACTGGGCAGAGTGGGCTCAGAGAAACGTCAAAATGCAAATTAATTTAGTGTTTTCTACACGACGGCACTATTCTTCACTCAAAGTGACACACACACACACACACACACACACACACACACACACACACACACAGACATGTTGCGCACACTTGATTCTTCCCAAGGATATCTCGGTGGTTACACTTAGAAAAATAAACTCTCCTAGCCCCTGCCCCCTTATCGAATACAAAGCTCTGTGTTTGCTTTTACTGAGAGGTGCAAACTCAGGCCTCTGTCCGTTTATCTAGACCTGACAGCACTTCAGACCATCATACAAGCCCATACAGTTGGAGTGTGGGACTGTTAACAATAGATCTCTCTCACTCCGGTGTTGTTGACCGAGCGATAGCAATGATGCTAAAGTTAGCTTAGCTCAGCTATCTCGGGGCAAAGCCCTTGAGCGTATGATGGGAGCACAATGCACTGCTGCATCACAGTCACTCACACATAGACACGCAGACGCACGCACACACACGCAGACGCACACACACACACGCGCGCACAAACACACACAAACACACACACACACAAACAAACATACAGAGATTAAATCTGGCCTGGCTATTGCAGGCCCCTCTCTTTGATGAGCCAAGGAGCCAAGAGTCTGGGTGCTGGATTAAGATGGCTATGGTAGATTCAAACACACACACACACACACACACACACACACACACACACACACTCCCAGAGGGGGTTAACCCTGATCCCATTCATTTACATTAAGTAGTTCTTTTTTACATTCTCTTTCTTTCTTTAGCGGACACAAAGACCTCACCCACAATGGTTTAAAAAAATCCACCTCTGAGATCAGCTAGCATAAACAAACACTTTGTCATCCGAGAGAGAACGGGCCCTTTCTCTTTCTCCCTTACTCAACACGAGCATAGCGGCCCGGTGCTTGTCTGGCTCTTTAACCCATTCTGACCTGAGATCAGATTAATATACGAGGTTTCCACTGGACACACACTGGTCTGATTAACCCATTCTGACCTGAGATCAGATTCTAAAAATGAAAGTAGCAGACCTACAAGCTCGTAGCGCGCCACTCGGTGGCGCGCTATGAGCTTGTAGATCTGCTATTTTTAAATAGCTAAAGCATAACGTAATGCTAACACCAAAACGGGTGCCCGCCCAAAATGGGTTAATAAATGATATCCGAGGTTTGAAGGAAAGACCCATATTATTAGAGCCAATCGCGGGGTAGTGTAACATGGCTGTGTTGTGTTACACCATGGAAAAGCACCGGCGTGATTCTCAGCGAGCGCTTCCATTGTTTATCCCATTCTGACCTGAGATCAGATTCATACGAGGTTTCCACTGGACACACACTGGTCTGATTAACCCATTCTGACCTGAGATCAGATTCTAAAAAATGTCAGTCGCTCTTCGATTTTTAAAAAATAGCAGACCTACAAGCTCGTAGCGCGCCACTCGGTGGCGCGCTATGAGCTTGTAGATCTGCTATTTTTCAATAGCTAAAGCATAACATGATGCTAACACCAAAATGGGTGCCCGGTCAGAATGGGTTATGGAAGCAAACACCGCGCGGCTCATTTACGCGAGAAGTGATCAAGAGTGAAGTGAACTGCCGCAGACCCAGTCGTGCCAAGAATAGTGGGCGAAAGTAACACGCCGTACGGTGCACCACGTGAAACCGTCAGCGTCTATCCAGTGTCTTTCAGGTTTCTGCATTTGTGATTAATCAGGAGCTGATCTACAAGCTCACAACACTACTTCTGTGACGCTTGTAGTAGACCAGCCAGTTTTCACTATATATATCAAGACAAATTATATATATATATATAGGGCTTAAGTGGTTGAAGTTTGTCTACTCCATAATGATTTTGGACATTTATTTTAACCTGCATAATTAAATTAGAATAAACGCTCACGCCGAGCCAAAAGTTCCACCCTCCTCACACCTGTGAGCATGCCTCGGGGGGGGGGGGGGGGGGGGGGGGGTCTGTGTCTTTGATGTATGTAACAGTAAGTGAGGAAACAATGCTGTACGGTTAAAGCCTGTAGGATTACCCGGGACTAAGAGTGAGAGGCAACGAGAGCTCTTAAGTATGCACCTGATCCCCCACACACACACACACACACACACACACACACCAATCACTTAAACATCCACACCTGTAATTAGCCATTCTGACATGACGGATAACTGCCAACAGCCTCTCGCGGGCGCAAGTGTGTGTGTGTGTGTGTGTGTGTGTGTGTGTGTGTACCGGTATGCATTTGTGTTCCCAATATTTCATCCTCATAGAAACTGTTTCTTCCCAATCTAAAACCCTAGCGTCTTCTGATTTGTGACCTCCAAGCACCGTATGACTCAAAGACACCTCCCAATCTCTCCTTCACAAGGGGGTTTTGTTCTCAGTTCAGGCTTCAGGCTCATCTACTGCCCTGATTCCGAGGGAGGGGGAGGGGGGGGGGGGGGGGAGAGAGACACAGAGAGAGAGAGAGAGAGAGAGAGAGAGAGAGAGAGAGAGAGAGATGGCGAAAGAGAAGAGGGAACGCCGAATAGACTGCCAAGCTCCTGGCTGCCTCGCACCTCCTCATTGCCCCCAAGCACAGATTTAGATGGCCGTTATTGTGCAAACGTTTCACACGTTCATTGTGCGCCCCTGTGAGCATTCAACAGGGCTGAGACATTAGTCAACAAAACACATTCCCCTCATTTAGCCCACTTAGCGGTTTGCCACCAAGGGAGACACCAGCGAAGGAGAGAGGAGGCATTTGCCATAACTTCAACACGAGGCAGCCGCAAGAGCACATGGGGCCTTGAAAATAATAGACAGTGTCATAACCACTAGTGTGTGAAAAGGGGGGATGAGGGGGATGCCGGCCATTAAAACCACATGTGGAGCCACAAAGCTCGCTCGATTAAGTCTGAATCCGGAAAAATTGTCAACTCAAAGCCTCGAGCTTCCCAGCTGTGGAGAGTAAATAGCGGAAGTGAAAGGAACACAGGCAGCGACATGAAGTAGTGTTCCAACATATTTCTGTTGCATAATCCGAAGTGCCACACAACTCGCAACTCCCTATCGGCCCCATCTCGGGGGCGTGAGACAATAATACCGTTTAAGAAGAAATGACAGACGATCAAAGTCAGAAGTCGAAAATAAGGAGAGACAGAAAGATTGCTGCCTGTAATTCAATGATAATTTGTCGGCGGAAGCGATTTCCTTTGGAGGGCTTCCAAGTCTGGGTTATTTTACAATCAGACCAAGGCTATCATTACATCTTTATTAATTCTAATTAAAAAGAAAAACCTGGCAGGTGTGATTGGATGAGTCAGACCTCCCACACACACACACACAGACACCATTCTCTCTCTTCTCTGTCAACAGTCCCCAAAGCAGGTCTTTCAAGGTAGTAAAAGTCTATCAAACTGGAAACATTAACTGTTGAGTGCAGTAACTTTACCCTAGATGCCCTGTATATCTACTAGTGTGTCTATTTCTGTGTGCTGTGCATGCACACAGGCACTGGGTTTAGCATTGTGTCTAGTGCGCGCGCACGCGCGTGTGTGTGTGTGTGTGTGTGTGCGCGCATCCCGACATGTCTCTGCTCATGTGTGTCCTTGCATGCCTGTGTAACAGAGCCGCGGTTGGGCCTGCCTGAGTGCTTCTGATCCATCCATGGCCACCAGTTGGGTCAGAGCTTCTCGTTTCCACGCCGTCTCTGTGTGTGTGTGTGTGTGTGTGTGTGTGTGTGTGTGTGTGTGTGTGTGTGTGTGTGTGCGCGTCCTGACGACGAGGTTGGCAGCTCAGTGGAGCAGAGTCTGGCACCGTGCCACACCTCCCCCCAACCCCCCCCAGTCTGTCTGAGAGCACAATGGGCGATCCGGTAAAACAATACAGGCCCAGGAACAAGGACCTCTTTAGAGCAGGCCCGACACACTATCCCCTGGCGCAAACCCTGCCGCGACTGTGGGGCTGAAAGAGAAGCACGGGCCACTCCAAAAAACGCCCGGCCCGCTGAAATGGAGGCTAATTTCTGACCCTCCTCCCCCCCTCCTCCTCCTCCTCCTTTTCAAAACGTAATGTCATGCACCACACACACACACACACAACACAACTCACCAGAAAGGCACAAACATACTATATTCACGGAGAGAGCGGACAGAAACACAACCCACACACACAATCACGTGGTCCCATGTACAGAGTAAAAATAAATCTGCAGTGATCATTTATCCATTTGCAACTCTGAAGACTATACACACCAATGTATTGTGTTACATTGCGCACACTCTCAGAGAGTAACAAATTAACAGTGAGAATTTTTTTTACCAAGCTATGACCTGGCCCCGCGGGTCTGACGGCTAGATGAGGAGCTGAGCAACCTGTTGATGCAGGCAGACAGACATTCCACATGGCCACACACACACACACACACACACACACGCACGATCACAGAAAAGGGGGGGGGGGGGGGGAGCGTTGAGAATAACATGAACACAACCACCCCACACACACACACAATGTCAATTTATCAAGATCTACCACAAGATTTATAGCGGGAGGTGCCAAGTAAATTCAAACAGTTTGTTCATTTATTTGCCACAGCAGATCTCCATCCCATCAGCTATGCCCGCACACGCGCATGTGTGCACACACACACACACACACACACACACACACACACACACACACACACACACACTCTAAAGTCGCACACTTTTCCTCCCACCCTCCCATTCATATCTCAGGCTACTTTACTGAGCTGTCACCACACAGAAATCACGGAGCACTCCTCCAAAGCGAGAGCAGCCTTCAGACATGTAGCTCTAATCAGAAATCTAATGTTTCCCTTGTTTGGAGATGGAATCTCTCTCGTATTTATCAAACGCCGCCTCGCGTCCCAGCCCCGCCCCCTCCCCGCCACCGTTTTCCCTGGGCTACTGGGCGTATCAGAAAATGAGTGGCACTTCGGCACATTCATCACACCTATCGCCATGATCATCACTCTGCCACATATCTGGCCAACCCACACACACACACACACACACACACACACAGAGAGTTACACTTAGACATACACCTCAGTTACATTACCACTTTTGACACATTACACAGCTGATAAGATCCCTAGTGCCGATAGCGTCACCTTGCCCCAGAAAAGGTCGACGAAATGCATTGGGTGGGGGAGGGGGGAAAAGTGTACACAGAGTTTTTTTTTTAAACATGTCAACATGTCATGCTGGATTGGGTGCGTAAGGAGCGACTGGTTTAATGATTTTTCACCCGAGTAAGAAGGTTGTTCATGGCGTCCTGCATGAGTTCAAGAGAAGAATAAAGACAATGTACAGTGACAGCTGATGGTTTCGATGTGAATTGTCAAACATAAATGTTTACTAGCTGGCTCAGTTTTACCCGGATTCAAATTGTCTTTTCTATGACATCTACGAGGGACTGTGTGTGTGCGTGCACGTGCGTGCATGTGCGTCTATGTCAGTCCGTCTGTCTGTCTTTCTAGTCTCGTAAAACACTGGACCGATCAGTGCCAAATTGAGTTAGTCGGCCAAACAATAAATCCCAGAATATCTTTCACATTTTGTGAATCGAATTCATAATATCAGATCCACAAGACTGACACCATCATCTATATCATGTCATATTCGTGTGTGTGTGTGGACAATCTTGCAAACCGCTAGACCGATCAGCTTTTACTGGTTTTTAACTATTAACTACAGTCAATCCAAATCACTTGTCCATATAATGAACCAATACATGTCTTCAGATGTGAAGGTAAACAAGAGAATAATGAAATTACAGCATCTAGAAAAACGTTTCTGCTCATCTGACAGCTTGAGATTGGCCCAGGCACGATGGATGGTTTCAGAGTGTCACGTGATCGACCTGTGCAGTGCGTCGATGCGCGTGTCACGTGATCGGCCGTAGCCAATCGGAAGGAGGAAAGACGGGAGTGGAGTGGTTCCTGTTGTTGTTTTCCTGGTTCTGGGCCGTATAAAAAGGGTCTCAGTAATGTCACTGTACTGATAGATACCATAGAAAGTAAGTGGTCGTCCACTCTGTTGGCAGTGTGACTGGAGAGCACATGCACTGGTGGAAAAGGTACTCACATTTTTTACTTAAGTAAAAGAATCAATACTGCAATGTAGAAATGCTTTGTTAGTCCTAAATTCAAAATGTACGTGAGTAAAAGTACAAAAGTAGAAAGTACACATTATGCAGAATGTCCCAATTCACAAGTTTTCAAATGTAAAAAATGTCTACAGAGCTACCAGCTCACAACGTGTCACATTGTGAGCTTGTAGATCGGTTATTTTCAAATGGCCAAAATGTATATAGGGCTGAAGTGGTTGATGTATGTAGGCCTATTTGAATAATAGTATAAAAAGGTAGGTGGCTAGCGCACATCCAGTTCCTGTCTGGTGCTGGACTAAGGTACATACAGTGAAGAGAGGAGAGTCCGCACACAGGTTTGCTCCAAGGTGTTTGCTTTTTATTCAATACACCATAAATACGACACCACGTGGGCATAGAGAGGGTGCAGCTACCACGGAGAGGTGGAGATATCCACAACCTCCTCCTAAGAAGGGAGGCATATTGGACCTACACCCTCCGCACACTACAACCCCATGGACTAAATGAGGACTATGAGTTATCTGCCTTCCTGTAAATAGTGAGCAAGGACTTAACAATCAGATTCCCCTGTGTGAACTGAACTGCATGTTGACTCTTTATTCTATTCCATTCTTTTTGATATTTATACTTATTTTGGTGTTGTGAAGTATACTTCTCGTTATTTGTCTTTTATCTGGGTCGTCTACTTTAAATTAAATTAATCTTGATGGCTTTACTGGCCAAAGTCCAGAGAACCATTGATTGATCTTGAATGTTAGCCTTCATGTGTCTCTTACCTGTTCCCTTTTATATTGTTCTGACTGATTAACACTATTTTGGAGCAGATTGCCCAAACTGTAAACTACTTTTGGTACCAAAAGCTTTTTAAATCTTAAATCTTAAAAACAAACAAAAAAATGCAAAATCTAATATATAAAAAATATTTAAAAAATGTATTTAAAAAATACTAAAACAGTCTGTAACAAGCAAAAAACCAGCAAGTTTTATTGAAACTGTTCTTTTGAAACTGTGTTGCCTTATTGTAAACTTGCTTGCTGTGGTGGTTATTCATGTTCATATATATTGTTATTTATTGTCATGTCACTTATTGGTGTTAGTGAATCACCTGCCCATGTAGTCGTCATCAGTCACGTGATGTGACGACTGGGTTTAAAAGGGAGTTGTGTCGTATTTATGGTGTATTGAATAAAAAGCAAACACCTTGGAGCAAACCTGTGTGCGGACTCTGCTCTCTTCACTATTTGAATAATAAACAAAACCTAGAAAATAACTAGTAACTAAGCTTTTAAATAAATGTAGTGGAGTAAAAGTACAATATTTGTTTATATTACTATACAAGTAGTAAGAGTAAAGTACAAATAGGCGACCTCAAAATTGCACTTAATTACAGTACTTGTGACATCACATCACTGCTGCACTGTGTCTGTAATTGCCAACTAATTGCAAAATCCCTGTTTCAGTTGTGGGATCATACAGGATGATGTTGTCAAACAGTCAAAGTGATGAAGAAAGAAGAAGAGGGCCCAAGGGACAGAGAGACCAAGTCAGACAAAGCACGCAGAATAGGAGAAGATTGGAAGATGGGGAAAAAGGAACATCAGCGCGTGTGTGCGTGCGTGCATGCGTGTGACTTACGTGCGTGCGTGCGTGCGTGCGTGCGACGTGCGTGCGTGCGTTGGAATGACTGAGACAAAAGTTCAACTGTTCCAGGACGAGCCTCTGTCTCGGCCTCGCTGCGTTTCATGTCAAATCTTGCCTCATGGGTTACACCACTTGTGGAATGCATATCAGTGACTCTCTGAGAGAGCACGGGTGAAAAGGGTGTGTGTGTGTGTGTGTGTGTGTGTGTGTGTGTGAGCCTCTACTTTTCAGGTAAATCCACTAATGTCAACTCAAAAGACAGCATTGTTTAATATTAACCACTTAAACCCTATATACACTTTGTTGACCATGCTCCCCCAGGGGTCTATAATTGCCCCTCTCATTTCCAGCCTCTACACTCCTACACTCCCTCTACCGAAAACAGCCGCTCTATACGAGACGACGACACATTGCGTCGTGTTTTGAGCTTGTAGATCAGCCATTTCGGTTCAATGTCATTGAATGTTTGTTGAACATTTCTATTACCTACCGTGAATGAAATACTGTATGTAGTAATGCCAGGAATCTATTTGGAAATATTGTCAAATAGGAGAAACCCCCATGCATGCCATACCGCCGAAGGCATCTCACAGCCCGGAGCTCTTGGGCTCAGAAAGAGATTTTGATGCATAATGTGTGTGCTTTCCGCTACTTGCATCGTACCCGCCTTAACCCATTCTGACCTGAGATCAGATTCATACGAGGTTTCCACTGGACACACAACTGGTCTGATGAACCCATTCTGACCTGAGATCAGATTCTAAAAATGTCAGTCGTTGTTCGATTTTTCAAAAATAGCAGACCTACAAGCTCGTAGCGCGCCACTCGGTGGCGCGCTATGAGCTTGTAGATCTGCTATTTTTCAATAGCTAAAGCATAACATAGTGCTAACACCAAAATGGGTTCCCGGACAGAATGGGTTAAGGTTTATCATACCTGCATTTTACCTTTATCTATCTTTAACTTTGTGTATTTTATACTTTAAAATGTTTACTTCATTACATGCAGTATAAATATTACTTAAAAAATACATTATAATGTAAATGTATTTGTATCTGTTGTATTGTTCCGTTAGCACAGTCTGTGTAACATGTCCCACCAACATATTGCTGCTACTATACCTAGAGTGAGTGACAAAGAAAATCTCTCTCGATTCCTCTTCAACTCCTCCGATTCCCCCAAGCCACAAAATAATGATCTGTCCAAATTGCGTGAAATATCGTTAGAGCTGTGTCACACCACACACACTATATTTCCATATTCTCATGCCAGAAACCTCTGTGCATTGCACATGCTTATTGCAGCTGCAGTTCACCAGTATGTGTCAAAGTTTAAGCCAACATGTGCACAAGCATCTTTACTGTTGTGTGTGTGTGTGTGTGTGTGTGTGTGTGTGTGTGTGTGTGTGTGTGTGTGTGTGTGTGCCGGTTGTCATGTGGTTGTTAAAAATAGAAACGGAAAATCAAGATGTTAATGTTGCGTCTCCGCCCGCAGCAACAAGAGCCAACATCAAGCAATGATTCCCCTCTGAAAGTAAATGTAATGTCGCAGTGACTGTTCATTAACAGAGTCCCTTTTCCCTCCAGCAACACCCACACACAGAAACTCAAGCACACATACACCTGTCCCTCTGCCGTCACAGCAAAGGTCACAGAGGGCCAAGACTTCCTTTCCTTTTCCTTGTTCACATCAACGTAAGCAGCCCTTAGATGTAATCGTGTTTACTTTGCTTGAAATGGACAAGCTGGCCAACTATCATATAAGCCATCCCGAGGTAACCTGAATCAGGGTCACACATACTGCATCCACCACCTGCACCTCTGGCCCCTCCCCTTTACACCTGTCTCCACGGTGACAGAAGGCAGGTAGCAGGGTTGAGTCATTGTGGTGATCAAGTTTTAACTACCGGCCAGTGGTCGGGGCTGCCCGAGCCTCACACCGCGACCCTGGGCGACCCCCCACCGCAGTTCACAGCTCCACGGAGCCCCGGGTCCATAGCCTTGTTGTGAATGGGGCCTTAAATGAAGCCCATTATCTGGTCGCCACAACCTCCCACTCTGAAGTCCCAGAGGGCCTCCCCTTGGGGCCGGCAGGGGCGTCCATTATGTGTCTTCAGCCAGGAGTGGTGGTGGGGGGGGGGGGCATCCATTACGGCTCTGGGGGATGTAATGTCCAGATGGCCAGGTGCTATACGAACGATCCCTTCAACCCCTGCAACAATCCCCACCTTTCATCCGCAGCCCACCCTAACCCTGCACCGGGTCTAACCCTGGTGGTCACACCGAGTCGGTCATGCATCGAGGGGAGGAAGATGAGTGCCGGGTCAGGAAGAGAGAAAAGAGCTAATTTTCATAGACAAGGTTTCACCGCCTGCCTTGTCTCGTGCAGCCAGACAACTATTCCACAATCTCAGAATGCTATATAGAGTCTGGAAATACACCTCCCCAAATCAGAGTAATGAACTGACATTTCCGCTATATTTTAAAATATATTTACATCATATATTTTTTATTTCCATTTCTGCCAAGCTATATATATATATATATTAGGATAAATTTGCATGACTGTAAAGTTTGTTGCTTACTCACGATCAGGGCTTCACGGAAGCATTTGAAAATGTGCAAGAGGTAACAGTCTGGCCTGCATGCGAGACTATACCACACACGCCTGCTACACTACACCCTGTGCTAATAATGGACACACAGCTGTCCAGGTTCGGTTCCTCACACACACCTCAGCAGGTATCACAGAGCTGGAACGACAATAAACTGTAGTAGAAGTCACAGATTACATAACAAATATGTCAATCGATCAAAGAGACAGAGAACACCACAGGAATCTGCAGACAAAGGCAGTGTGCATTTGTACAGAATGGCTTTTGAAAATAAAATAAAAATCTGTCAGCAAGCCCATCTGCCTACGTGACTCAGAGAAGTGTATAAATGAACGACACGATCATCATCAACAGTTGATTATTGTCCTTCTTAAGAACCAGCCTGGAATTACCCGCAACAAGCATGGATGTGGAAAAAAAGTATTTTTCAGTTCCTTGTTGCTCAAGAGTTTGGCACGTATAGTATCAACTTGCTACTAGCTCATTCCATCCGTTCGCCACATAGGCAAACGCACGCATGCATATGTTAACAAACTCACACTTCCCACCCACCCACTACATACAAATCCCACCCCGATACACACAGGCCTATTGTCAAGCCACAAAACAGAAACAACAAGCTGCTAAAAAACGCCCAGGGGACTCGCAATTCACTGCTCAATCAATCCAACCGTGGCACACAGACTGAGACCTGCCACACACACACACAAGTGTGTGTGTTTGTCCGTACAATACAAACACACACACACACGCACCCACCCACATAGAGATACAACCTTAAGACATATTCAAATAAAATTAGTATGATTTATGACAAACGACTGAAAACACAACAGACACACAAACAGCATCGCACTGCCCTCAGGGGACAGGCCAGCGAGTGCAGATATAGGATTACTAGAATTGACGCTTCAGTCTTTCCATTGTGAATGTGAAAATCCAATGAGGGGCCTCTAAGTGGATGCACTCACACAGAGAACCTGTTCTAAGGCCACTAATTAAATCTAAACAGACGTTGACATTGATTTGAGGGGCCATTACAGTCCCCTCATGGCCATACAATCCTCCATACATTCCACCAGTGGTGTTGCATGGCAGGTCTGCAGCACCGTGGGGTCTACAGCCAGTGGGTCTCAAACTTTTTTAGCTAGAGTTTACCCCGGGCCGTAACTGGAAGTTAGCTCAAGGATAAGCAATCCATGATTTTTATATTTTTATTTTTTTACGGCGACCAGCGAAGCGACAGGCATCGGCCATGAATAAAGCTCGTTTAGATTAGAATCCAAAATAAAAGCGTGTTAGGATTTCAACATCGTTCAAGTCAACAACAAGGGGGGAACAATTTTACTGATGGACAACCACTTCTGCTTTATCTACTAAACATGGAGAGGCTGATACAGTAGTATAGAACGATCTCAAACTGAATCCATATAAAACGTTGAGCCCATTGGTCTGTGTGTCTGGCCTCGACCATAATAAGCTGCAGTACCTGAATGAATGGCCACCATGTCCATTGCGCTCTCGGTTCTGGGCTTGGTCCTGACTCCTGATCCACTGTTTGGGAAACAGTGGTCTAGACTAGAGCCCAACCAATTCCAGATATTTGGTACTGATACCGATCCCAATTTTGGAGAGTCCTAGATCACCAATTAACCCATTTTGTCCTGATCTCAAAATTAAAAAAGAAATCTTCCAAATCCTCCAGTTTTCTGAAATAAATATTTTCACGATTTTTTTTTTAAATAGCAGACCTACAAGCTCGTAGCGCACCACTCGGTAGCTTATTCTATTATAACAATGTTTGGGTTCCCGCCCAAAATGGGTTAACAATGTTCTCTGAAAAAACTGTAAACATTTCAACTTTTTTGCAACATTTCAACTTTTAGATTGATAAGTGATAACAAAAACTGAACTTTATTTCATTAAACCATATTCAGTTGATCTGCAAGATTTCTTTGAATAATTTGATTTTCAGGCCACTACACGGCCTTCAACTCCAGCCCTATATTGTGCTGATCAGAGGAATGGTCAACGAGCTACGGCCATTTGTGATAAAACACTGCTGTAGTGACCCATGTGTGCAATTTACTTTTTTGGGGCGTGACACTTCACTTCATGGCAGACCCCCTGAACCGAGTTTTTGCTTAGTTTAGTGCGAATCAGAGCAACGATGTACCAGGCTGTGGCCCCCAGGGGCCCAGAACGTGGCCGTGGCCCCTGGTTGCCACGTGTGGCCACTGGTATGAGCATTCTGATGGCAGATCCCTGAACAGTGTTTGTGGCCAGTTTGGTGCGGATCGGAGCAACAGTGTGCCTGTGGCACCCAGGGGCTGAACAGTGTTTTTGGCCAGTTTGGTGCAGATCGAGGCACAGCAATCCTGGGCCCCACTGGTGTGGCTATTCTGATGGCAGACAGATTGTTGGTAAGAATTGTTGGTAAGAAGTTTGGTAAGGATCGAGGCAACGGTGTGCCTCGCAGGTCTGCATGTTACATTTGTCACGTCCACCCACTGTCGGTTGACACTGTAGACAAATGTAATATAAGATTTGAAAAATGTTTGCCTATAATAAGAAGAATGCCCCAAAATGGGGACGCCAGGTTGAAACTGAAAGTAGTTAGAAATCAGAATACATCAGCTGCATAATTGCCGATACCAATTTCATCAAATAATTACCTAAATTGTTTGTGAGACAAACACTCAGAATCCCGGTAAAAGCAAAAGGTATTCGACATGGTTCAAATTGTAAAATAAAGTCCATATTAAATTATCAAAAGTGCAAAAACTAAAAAAGAGTTATGACAATTGTTATTTCTCTGGCAACAAAATAGTGGTGTAAACACAAATGAAGGATGGTCTTGTCACCCGTTCACAGTGTCAGCCATCCATCAGTCTTCTCCTCCACCTGTACTTTGTGAAGGGAGGAGCAGACACTAAACACTACTCTTTACCTGGAAATGAGCTCATAGGGGTTCAGTAGGTCAGGACAGACTAAGGTTTCCAAGGAAAGACACAAAGACCCAACTATTGTGGCAGCTCCGTCAGGGCAACAAGAGAGCATCCGGCAGGGATGATGCTGCTGCATTTTTAAATCATGGCAGCCTTGAGCCTTCAAATAAAGACAACTCTGAACTTGCTTCAACACACCTGGCACTGCTGGCACGGGTGAACAAACTGGATGGCAGTTGTCTTCCCAACCAAAAACCTGGGCTGTCGTTTGTTTTATGACTTGTTACATACGATGTAATCGAAAACTACAGGAAAGTTACTGGTAGCGTCCACAGTTTCAGTTTCCCTGTAATTATGATTCCTCCAACAACATTCTGTTTACTTTAAACTGTAACTGAACAGTGACTCAACTACCTACCCACCCACCCACCCACTTGTCCCGATGCCATTTTTTCAGACAGAGTACAAGTACAAGTATTAGAATTTTAGTACTCGCCGATACCGAGTACCGATTCGAGTACTTTTTATTTTCGTTGAGTAACCACTTATTTTACCCCCTTTTTCTCCAATTTAATTTCATTGTCTACACTTGTCAGTTGTCATTTATGCTTGTAGATCGTCTGTTTTTGGCGATTTGCTGCAGTGTTGGGGCAGAATTACTGCCGTTGCATTCGTTCAGCCTATGTTTTGGTACTCCGGTCAGAGTATCGGGGGCCGGTTTAGAGTACCGAGTACGAGAACTTGAGGGTGGTATCAGCCCGAGTAACCGATACCAGTATCGGAACAACTCTAACACACACACCCCCCAAAAGAAAAATAGAGATGGGAGGAACAAGGGATGGGATGGGGGGGGGGGGATTAGCAAAGAAGAGGCAAACGGAAAGGAGGTCAAAATAATTTTGAAAAGAAGGCTGGGCTTCAGAGGAGAACCAAGGTAAAGTACCAGGATGACATGCGTTAATAACTCATAAATATTCTCCCTCACTGACCTCCCCTCCCCTCCTCCTCCTCCTCCAACAGCATTAGTGCTTCAAGGCATTGCGGTCCGGGTGAGGGAAAGTTCAGATATGTTCTGTGTTCTGTTTCGCTGCCTTGACAGAGTGCAAGGAAAGAACACAGACACGTGGCACGAGGAATTAAGAACTATTCCACACATCTAGACTCACTGGGACATGTGTGGGAACAAACACAGAGGGAGTTGAAAACTCCACTTTCTTTTTTTAGACTGTTATTATTAACTGCGCTATTTGTGTTGATTCTGCTATGTTCTCAGACACTCTAGGGAGTCTCTTTGGATGGGCCGAGAATACACTGTGAAATCCTGACTGTTCATTTAACTCTGAGAGTTTAGAAATGTAACCAATGTGACCCCATATGTACATTTGTACACTCTCAAGAGTTACAGCTTCACAATGGTTACTCTCAGAGTTACAAATGGATAAATCAACAGTGAATACTGAGGATTGCTAAATTGTGTCAATGTATTCTAATGTAGTTAACAAACTACGGTTTCTCAAACATTCTTTGAACACATGGTTAACACCGCATGTTTTACATGGGTAAAGGATGTGTTCACTGAAGACATTACAAATAACTCGTTATCAAGCAATTCAATAAATAGCCTATTCATACATATTTACAACACACCTGTTGTGCGTGTACACAATTGTGTAATGTATCACTGCAGTTTATTTTTTCATGTCCAGCAGGCAAAGGCAATGGGTTAGAGTTAGACAGATACATCAAGTCTTATCGCATTCGTCAGTGTCAGAGTGACAGTGACATAGCTAACAACCAATGTGTCCATTGAGAAGTGTAGTTCATTATCACAAATACAACCCATTGACTGACCTTTGGGCACAGAGAAGACAGACAAAGACGCAGAAAATAAGAATAAATCGCCATTCCAATATTGGTTGCCGATCAAGACATTGGCCAATAGGTCAAGTCAGGTTTGTCAATGCCACGAGTAGTGATGCATTCCCTCTCTCATCTCAAGTCACAACAGTCAGCGGTGATACCTGATTAATTGCCACATGTCAAAATTATGGACAATAACAAACGGCCTGCCAGACTGAGCCGGGAAAAGAGAACGCTTTAAAAAATATGCCTGGCCCCGTCCAAACTATATTTATCCAACTTTCCTTTGGTATGTGGGAGTTTTTCATTGTTTTTTAGGGCCAACAAATTACAGGAACAATTTCATCAGCATGGAATATTTTATGAAAAGCGCCTCAGTTAAGAGAGGGAACACTAAAGAAACTCGACATGGCTAGGGAGAGAACGTGAGCACAAGAAAAGGAAGCTGTTGCAGAAACAAAACATGTTTTCACGTTTGGAAGTAACAACAACATAACCATGGTAGGTAGGGTGAAGATAAGACTTCTTTAACAATTATTTTCTGACAACGATGTTCTGAGACTATCCTTCCCTTCTCTTCAGTCTCTCCCTTTCTCCTGTCTTTCGTCCCTTCAGGCTGTTATAAGCCGCTCTCTCCTGCATGTCCGGACGGGCTCGAGTGAGTCCCAGGTAAAACTGGTCACCTGAGTCTCTCTCCAGACCCCACCCCCACCCATCCGTGCTGCCCCTCCCCCACCCTCTCCCCTTTAGCTCACCTGCCCCAGAGGCAAACCCCCACCCCCCACCCCCACCTCCCCCATCCATCTGGCACACTGAATAAGGCTAGGAGAAACCGCCAAGGTGCTCCTCAACATTCTGCGCAGATGAAACATTGCATCAAACAATACCCCCACTGTTACAAAAAGTTTTATGTGAAAGAATAATACTTCTGCTCTTCTTCCTTTTGTTTTTCCGTTTCATGTCGTGGTCGATTCACAATAACACTGGGGGGTGGGGGGGGTTCATTTTGGAACAATCACGTTTTGTTGGGAATACGCGGCCGAGGGGGTTTCGGAACCCTTGGGACCACAACCAAAACAACGGTTAAGCTGCACATGTGTTAATGCTAAGACAATGTGATTGCTTTTCAGACGCCGAAACAGTGGAGTGAACACAGCGGAAATCATAAAAGAGAGAGGGAAAAGTGTGTGTGTGTGTGTGTGTGTGTGTGTGTGTGTGTGTGTGTGTGTGGGTGGGGGGGGGGGGTTAGTGGAAGAGAAGGAAAAAGCTAATTTCTGCTGACATGGACGGGTTGTGGGGACAGCGAGCCAGGGCAGTGGAGAGTGACAGAGCCACAATGGAGACACAATGGAGGGGACTCTCCTTCCCCTCCACCCTCTAGTCCTCCCCCCACCCCCCCCAACAGCAGCCATCCTCCACTCGCTTGCTCCCTGATCCCACCTTCACTTTGTGCCAGCCAGGCGACACACCAGTGGGCCAGGCCTCTCAAACAGAGCTACAATAAAACACTAATAAAAACACCAACCAGAGGGGCAAAAAGGGCACAGCAAGCAGGGACGTGCAGAGAGTGTTGGAGGGGCAGGGGCTGAAATCCCGTAAGAGGGCACTTTTGGAGCAAAATAGCAGATCAGCTTGTAGATCAGCTATTTTCGGGGCGCAACCCAGCACTCTTTAGCTAGTGGAGATGTGGTGTACTACATGGATTTCTAAACAAATTTGTTCAACGCAAAATACTGTGTTCAAGTTCAGGAGACTTCGGGGAAAAAAACAATTCTCCTCAATGCTGCTTCCGGCATGGCATGGAAAAGGAGTGGCATTTGCATTTCTTTCACCATAGTAAATGCTGCACTCGTGGTCTGGAGAGGGCTGAAGCCCCCGTTGATGTCTATGTGTGCACGTCCCTGAAGTTTAGACTTTCATATTTTGACGCTAAGTCAGGAGTAATTCCTTTCTCATACCTTACAGAAGTCATCCCCCCCCCTGCTATGGGCATGTCATTAGAGGCAAAGATTTTCAAACTTTTCAGAAATAGCAGATCTATGAGCATGAGATTATAGATATTGCTATTTTTGCTACATCTGACGTGCGATGAAGTATATATGGGTTAACAACAACACCACCACCACCACCTCCTCCTCCTCCTCCCCCTCCAGTTCTCTACCGGTCCACCCCTACACACCACCCCACCCCACCACACCCCGTCCCCGACCTGTTTATCCGCACTGTCGACAATACACGGCCCGCCGTTGGAGCGAAGCACCTGCTGCTTCCTGGTTCACAGCTCACGATCGGGGAGGCGTTTAGATAAACAAACTCTGTCTCGTTTAGGTTTGGGTGTTGACAGCAGTGCATTCCCGCTCGCTTTTCCCCCCACTCTAGCCTAGTCTTACGCAACCTCATGGTGCACTGGAGCTCCACATTCCTTCCTTTCTGTTTTTAGACCAATTAAACACTTAACCTATAGAATTTTATCAATATTGCCACCATATATTTCGGTGGGCATGTGTTTGTGCGTCTTCAGGTTGCTTTTCTCTGGCTGAAAATTGCTTGCACACAATATTTTGTGTGTTGTTCCGGATCATTCCCTAGACAAACTATCTATTAGAACCCTCCCATGTGCTATTAGGAGCAACGCCCTGACGGAAGAACCTTCGCCAACTGCATGAATAACAACATGGAAGCTGACATAAATCATTACAGACATTAGAGCCACGGGGCGTCACTGTTAGGTAACTTACAAATCAAAATAATTGAAGACAGAAAAGCTCTCGGGAAAAAAAAGTCATTAGCAATGCAGATTGATGATGCATTACCGATTCATATTTTAAAGTTTAAGCCAATTCAATACGTTGAAGCCCGTCACATCCTCCAAAGAAGTATTGCTGGTGTCTTTGTCTACCTACTTTGTCCTATCTGTCACTGGAGTTCAAGGTCTATTAGCGGCATGCTTATCTCCTCCTCCTTGCCATTTAGACAGCACTTAGGTAAATTAGAGCCTACAGTCAACAGACACTCTCTCCACGTTGTGGCACTGGCCCAAGCACCTCAGGCTGCCCCCATATAACATGACCTGTGCCTCCAACACCACTGGGCGTGCGAGCACATCACACAGTCACGTCTCTGCAGCACTATGGCTCATGTTGGCTTTTTGTCCGGCTACCTTAACTGAGGTTACATTTTCAGTGGGCGACTAGACACTATAGTCACGTGCTCACCGGAGAGCACAGAAAGTCACTCGATCTGGGCCGGTAGGTAGGCCAGGCTAAGGTTCCTCCTTCATGGCAAACTGTAGAAATCCATGTGACATCTGATCTCAGGCCAGCCATGACCTCTCTCTCCCTCCCTCCCCCCCCCCCCCCCCCCCCAAGCTGCTGCTGCTGCTCCTCTGTGCCATGGAAGAGGCAGCGGTCAACCCAGGCCATCATTACATCAGGAAAGAGTCTTTGCTATGAAAACACCAGCCGGCATCTCCGCTGCCCAACTCCAGTACAAACACTCCCAGGGCTCCCATGAGGGAGGTGGGGGTGGGTGATCTGTGGGAGTGGGGCGCGGTGGTGTGGGGTAGAACAGGGAACATGGGACAGAGTGGGGGTGGGTGATCTGTGGGAGTGGGACGGGGTGGTGTGGGGTAGAACAGGGAACATGGGACAGACAGCAGTGGGGGGCTGCCTGGGGGGTCACGATATTTTGGGTCAGGGAGACTAAAGCGTAAACCCTCTCGACCACCACAGACCAAACAAAAGGTGGCATCCGTGTACATGCATAGCAGCCTGCAGACATGAACACATAATTCACCAGTGATGTGAATAGGTTTTCAATGTAATGAGTCCCGGGATGCAGGGATGGTCTTTTAGAAAAGAGTCCCAGAGACATTTTATGAGTCCCACTTCAACGACGTTAGGAATCATATCTTTTACAAATTGCAGCATTTAACTCCCATTTCATTTTATATGGTCAAATGTTGTTATATTCATGTAGAAAGAAGAAATTATAACAAAAGCTAGCAAAAAAAATGTACTGTACATGCAGAGTACAGTAGTGCATCCCATGGATGCAGACTTGCAGAGGTCGTTGTTTTATTAACTATAAACTGCGTTTTGGGATGCAAAATGCACCCTATTTTAATCTCTGCTTCACATTCGCAAAACATGCGTACAAAAAGACGTGAGATGCGGTTCCTGTGCATTTTACGCCACCGCTGATGCCTGAGCCTGCAAAGTGCATGAGCATCTCTATGAAATGCATTGGCCATGGAGGATGAGTGATAAGAGAATTTGATCAGAATAGATAGCTTGTGTGGATTAACTACTAATGAGATGGGAGGTAGATACTAGTGAGGGAAGCAAAGAGGGGAGGCCATATGAGGGTTGCACTAATTGTCTTTTGTCACTTCCAAATAATTTCTCCAACTTCCTGGGGTGCTATAGATCATACATGGGCAACTGGCGGCCCCCACCTTCACTTGAAATTAAATACAAATTCCAATTAAAAAAAATATTTCAATTTAAACATAGCAAAAATAGCAGATCTACAAGCTCAAAACGCGTCGTACTGCGTATGTGCCATGTGGCCCCTCTGGAGTGAGTGTGGAAATATAGTGGCCCTCTCCAACTTCAAAGTTGCCCACCCCTGCTATAGATAAACCACTGCACAGTCAGAGGTCTGTGCTCATGAATGACTGGACACAGCAGGCTTATTTACCTAACAAGGGGTTGTCTGATTGGCCAGTGGGGGACAATGGCTTGTGACATCACACAGAGTTGAGAACTAAGGCAGAGTTCTGTGTAAACAGCCCAGAGGCACTGGGCACTAGTCAACTAACACAGAGATATCGCTATTGGTTGGCTAGCTACACTAACTGTTGCCACAGTGTACATAATGCATAGCCAGTCTCTCTCTCTCTCTCTCTCTCTCTCTCTCTCTCTCTCTCTCTCTCTCTCTCCCCCACGAACAGGGGTGGTCTTTTAGATGGATCCCATGGACGTTAGGAGTCATATTTTGTTGCAGCATTTAACTCCCATTTTCATTTTATATGATTATAATACAACCGGATATATTCATGTTGAGTTATGCAAACAGTGCAAAATATATGCAAACATAAAGTAAATTAAATAGCACCAAATTACAGTACAGTGCTGAGTACAGTAATGCGTCCAGGGGACCCCCCAGAAAGGTCCACAGATGGGTCCATTATCATTTAACGATTAAACGATTAAATTATCGTTTTGGGATGCAAAATGCACCCTTAGCATCGCTGCGTGTGTACGATTTACTTTCTTATATTTGCATTTTATTTAGTCTTGAGATTGGACAAGAACTGCAGTCATATGAGGTAGACAGATGTTAATTTTAAAAAAAAAAGAACACTGCAGATGAATAAAACTCCACTGCTGTTATTTCATGTTTTGTTAATAAGCGTCTGATACGTGACTGATGCCAAGGGTGACAGTCAATACACACTCTTCAAACACACCCTCGCGGACAGTGCCAAGATCCTGTCACCAAACACAAACTCAGGCTAATAACATGTCCCTTGGCACTGCAGCCAAAAGCACAAAACACAAGCATCTGTCTAAGTCTATCTAGTCTTTCACTCTGTGGATTGGCGATGTGGTTAGAGGTGCCACTCATGCCATCAGTCACTTAGCGAACAACTCGGCTGATTTGGCCGAGTGCTGAGCTGTGAAGAGCAACACATAGGAGGGTTTCATGGGAGGTTGCAAAAAAGAAGAAAAAAGAAAAACTAAACTGTGACAGTTGTGTATTCACACAGGCTCATGCAAATGTGCCGTTGCTGCACTGGTAAAGTGTTCTTTTTTTTTTTTTTTGGCTTCTTCTTTTTTGACAGGTGAGGTTCAGTTTGGCCCCAGGCTCTGGGAGACGGCTATCCGTTAGAGAGGGGGCAACCAGGGGACAAAGCTGTAAAACATGTCATGAGAGCCGTGCATTATGGCAGAATTTACACTTTAACACAGGTGCTGCAAGGTGGAGTTTGAGGTACAGTACATTGAAAACCAAAGATCCAAAGAGGAAGTGCTTCTGTGAGCAAGCCGAAGTGCAATCCGATGGCGAGGCCCCATGATGATATGGCCGAGGTCATGCAAAAATAAATTCCCAATGTTCATTTAATTCCAAGAGTGTACAAATGGAACGGAATGGGATTTGGTTCCATTCGTACACTCTTTATTTTAACACATTTGTGGGGATCACAGGGGACTATACCAAGTGTGATCTTTATTTTATCCTATGTGATACAATAAAAAATATTCCAGATTTTATTTCCTCATGTTTAGGTCGGCATGGTAGCATGGATGACCCCATTTCCGTTTACAGGAAAGGATCTGCGATGTGGTTTGTTGTGGAAAAACAAAAAGTGACCTCCATACAACCTCTTCCCATCTCCCCAAAACCCTCAAGTTCCTTAACAACACTACATCATCCACCGACCACCGCCTCCACACACGCACTCTCATCCAAACCGTTGGTGAGTCCGTCATTCCCTGTGACACGTTCTGTCACAGACTGCGGCGGAAAAAACGCTCAGGTGCTCCCTAGGCGAACCTGTGAACTTTAACACTGCACTGCCTCCAAAATACCTTCCATGTCAGGTTATCGTCTGTAAGCACTAAGCTCTGTGTACTGTCTGTCTGTCTCACTCTTTGACAAACACAAGCTCGTCCAATCCCTACCCTGAATTGAAAACAAATAAATACCCAATGTTCCACAAACCTTGGCCAAGAAGAGAGCTGAATAAATCATGCGGGCATCAATTAATTCCCAGCCAGTACTGCTGTGGGAATCAGATTCACCACACACACACACACAAACACACTAAAGTACCCTGAGCGTTTTACCTCATCTTTTTGATGAATCTCTCAACATGGCAGCAGTCTCCCCAGTCTGTTGTTGTGCCGTGTGTGTGTGTGGGATGAGGGTTTAGGCACGTCGTCTGCTAGGCCGTCCAAGGAGGGGCCCCAGGGCACAGCTCACTAAAAGAGATAATTATCTTTTATCTGCAATGTTGTGACGGGAGATTACGGTTCAAATTTACGATTGTTAAGGAGACGCAGCGCAGGGCTGTTCTTTGGAAAGTGGTAGTAAGGGGTCCTTTCCTTGTCTGATATTGTTAGAGAACTCTCCCACAACAACACCCATAGCCATGAAGCCACAGAGTAGATCATCTTTCATGTTTAGCCTCTTCTTTTAAAACAAAGGAAGAGGGATACGGATATTAACCGCTCATTAAGAAGATGCGCCACAATTTCCACTAGAAATAGGCTACTGGTTTATTTTGACAGGTAGGTACGGTATGAGGTCAGGTGTGAGTTGTAATGTACAGTACATCTCACTAACCCACAACACAACCAACTACCCCACTTGTGGCCTGTATTATGACAACCACATATAGATGTCTCAAATACAGCACAGAACCTTGTGGAAAATGAACACACAAAATTCAAATGTAATAATATAATAGTCTATTGCAGACAGTTCAGTGTGCCAACATGCACGCAACAATTTGTGAGATATATGGAGACAGTTACCTTATTCATCCTTCCTTTCCTTCCTGGGAATTCCATGTGAGTTTCTGTGACGCAGCAGCACTCCATGAATTTGACTGGAAATCTGCAGGAAAGGCGAATGTTTGAGTGTTTAGCCCAATGGGTCCCAAACCTTTTCATGTCAAGGACCCCCAAATTGACACTAATTAGCCCCGCGGACCCCCATTTGAAGAGATATGACAGGGACTCCCATAAGAGAATATTTTTACGGCTCTAGCAGTGATTCTCAACCCGTTTAATTTCAAGTACCCCACAGTTTTACATTAATTTTAGTCTACAGACCTGCTGGGGGTCGGTCGACGTGAATTTCGTCCTGTTGAGAACCAGGCATGGGGCGCCCTTCCGCCCTCCGCCTAGCCCGCCTCGGTGCCTCGCCGTCGGGCTTCTCTCTTCTCTGCACCGGCCGCCGCGGTGGTCCATAAATCCGGGCTGGGAAAAGTTGGACATTGGCTGTGGAGACCCCATTTTATATTGTAAAATCAATGTTTATATAACTAGAATTTAGCTAAAGGACCCTAGGGGTCCCCGGACCCCACTTCGGGAACCACTTGTTTAGCCCGCCATTTTCTGGACCCTTGTTTGTTTACATACCACCGTCCCAAATAGGCCTACAGAAAAGGTAACAAGGGTTACTCGGTGATGTTTTCAGGGATATATGGGGTGTTGTGATAATGGACACAATAACATGTCACTTATACTCTACTCACCAACATTTCAGAAGTCACTTTGAAGTCAATGTTGTCGTGTGACAATGTGTAAAATAGCTTTAGCAAATGCAACTTGCCGCCCTCTGAGGGAAAACAAATGACGCACCGGGCTTAATTGGCTGACTACTGGCCGAAAACAACAACAGATATTTTCGGCGCGCGACGCTGTCCTACGATGAAAAGTGACGCCCGCTCTAAAATAAATGTTTGGCTGGAAAAGTATCAGCATTGTTTCCATAGCATTGATGGTTCTGGCACGCACGAGTAATATTTGTCATGATGTCACAGCCTGTCGTCTCGTCTCACGGAACTTCTGATCAAAGCGAGAATCCCGGTGTGACGGGTGTGTTACATTGAAATCAGTTCTGTGACTGTTTACTGCGGCTGCGCAGTTGACGAAAATACAAGGTACTCAAAGTGGGGTCCGCGGACCGCATATAATAACCGCGAAATAATAATAATAATAATAATAATAATAATAATTGCCTGTCTGTCTGTAATAATATATTTTCCCGCATAACTCTGCAGGAGTCTATAAGCCCTGCCAGTAGAGAGGTAGGCCTATGTCCATAATTTGGTTTAATATTTTCCACATATTTCGTTTTATAGTTTTTTAAATATTTACCTTTACTTAATGGCAATCTGATCTGAGACTTATGTCATAATTAGCCTATATGCCAATCCGACCAATATGTCTGAGTCTGGGGGGCTTTGTCAGAGTATCCATTAGCATTATACCCTTAACCCTTCTGTCTGTGTCCCTTTCATGCCCATATGGAGATATCTGTAACTGTCAGTCCTTGTCCCTTTTATGCCCATGAGCTCTGTGTCATCAGTATATGCCCATATTGGCATGCACATATATGCGGGCATATGCGGGCACACACACACACACACACACACACACACACACACAGAGTCACAGACACACACACAGAAAACATGTATAGTCCTTAGTGTCAATTTTCCTCTATAGGGGTCAACAATTGTACACTCTCTCTCTCTCACACACACACACACACACACACACTCACACACACACACACACACACACACACACACACACACACACACACACACACAGCCTCTGACTTGACCTCCATATATCTATGGGTATATGATGCTTGGATGGGGATCACTGGGGCATGACCAGACCGTGGGGCCTGAGATGAAGGTGGTACATCTCTCAAGAGCTTATACATCTATCATCATCCTCACCTGAAAGATGAGAGAGAGACAGACAGACACACAGACACAGAAAGAGAGATAGACAGGCAGGCAGGAGAGAGAGAGACAGAGACAGATCCACAGGCAGAGGGACAGAGGAGAGCGACTCATTGCTGCATTGATGACAGAGAGAAGAGGGGGGGGGGCTCTATATTACTCACCTGTGTCGTTCATTGGGTGCACGTCCGTCCAGTCACCCTGGGCAGACGTCCTGCAGGCAAACACCAGAGGAGAGGGTCAGGCAGAGGCCATGGGGTCCCCCCACGGGGCAAAGCTCTCCTCAATCCCTCCACACACCACAGCCATTCTCATTCCACATGCCCTTTTAACCTCGCTATTAAAACACAGGACAAATCGTCCGATTGGACACAGAAGCTCAGAAACAAATTATGCCAAATACCTGACTTCTGTATGGCCTTGCATGCTGCAGCTGAAGCATGGAAAGGGTCACAGCAATTGAATTTGGCATGCCACTTGTACAAATACATTCAATATTGGAAATGTGGTTTTTGAAAGAGTGCACGTGAAAGATCTTTTGGCCCAAAGCCCCGTTCGGAGCTGTGTGTGTAGAACTTTATACAGGCCTGTGGCATTTTGACAAAAGCTACCAGCGCACACCAGCTTGTTTTGGGCCAAAGTGTGTTACGTAAGAGGCCGCCCAATAATTCAAAGAGAACGACATGCAATTAATTTGGCCGCAAGAGGAGGCTGAAATCAGAGCCCGGCTAGATCCACGATGTTGTATGTCAATTTAAATGTAATCCATCTCGCGTTGTATAATGAACATCAGCTGTGTGGCTTTTCTTCTCGAAATGCTGCAACACTTAGCCTGGGACAGCACTCATCATGATCTTATGACTGTAGAATGTGTGACCTTATGATGTTTATGAATCACCACTAACAATTTCTGCTAATAATTCTCATTTGCGGCTAGCTGGCTTTTATACAGTAACTCAGAGTGTGGGCGACTATAGATTCCATTTGGTTCCATTTGTACACTTTCAGACCACTTTAACCCCCGATATGGTTAAGTTTTACGGTGTATCAAAGGCATAACCCCTCTAAGCCAGTGGTTTTTAACCAGTGGTCCTTGAGGAGGTTCCAGGTGGTCCCCAGTTAAACGATAGAGAGTTGGTAATTGATTGGACCCTTACAGATCTTTAACTCTTGAGTGTGTAAAATGAAACCAAATGGACCTGTACGGTAATTGTCATTTTGTCCAGTGTTTGCCTTGTTATCTCTCCTAATGGTACCACATCAATACAGCATGCAATTTTGGACAAAATCCAATCCTATCCAACAACAACAAA
>NC_137884.1:19036670-19039170 GCF_963924005.1 Protomyctophum bolini
AAACAAACTAATTTTGCAATTACGCCAAGGTCGAGGTCAGTTCAAATGCTAATATGTAACTTGGAAATATTATTATTTTCTCCCCATAACCCTGGTCTGCATCGGACTCTCCAGTCTCCAACAACCCGATGCCAAGAGCAACATGGGAAAATGATTTAACAGGGAGCACTTGCGTGACTAGCGGGGGAGCAAAGCGGGATACTCTTCCCATTACACACTAGGATATGGGATAAAGGCTACCGTTATCTGATTAGGTCTGAGAGGCAATGTTGCCTCTTTCTCTATGAAGGGAAATTGATATGACATCTGGTGTTGTCACTATAACAAAACTATTTAAAAAAAATATATATATCTATATTATCAATATTATTATTAATACTCAACAGTTACAATAGCTGTGTCAAAAGTGACAGGTCTGTGCAGAGAGCTCTGTGAGGCAGAGAGACATGGAGAGAGAATGTGGGGTGGAGAGAGAGAGAGAGAGATATGAGTCCCAGGGGGTTCTCAGATTGAGGATGTGAAATGATGTGGTGAGGCATAACCATGCGTGTGCCCCAAAACGAATCAGACAGGATTGGTGGTCAGAGAGGGACTCCAATCCAACTCCCTTTGCGCAGACGGAACCAAAAAGGCCTGAAATAAAAATCGGCCCGGAAATTAATCGAATTTTAATTAAACCCCTTCTTTAATATTCAAAAGCCAAGCTGCAGGCTCAATTCGGGGCTCTTATACGTTTTAGATTCATACTTACTGCCAATAAATCATATTAATTCTGCAGTATTTTGTTATCGCTGTAGCCCCGAAAGTCTCTGTGGGGACGGCCGGAGATAAATATTCACACTTTGTGTGTGCGTGTGTGTGTGTGTGCGTGTGTGTGTGTGTGTGTGTGTGTGTGTGTGTGTGTGTGCGCGCGCTCAAGCACACGCTCGTGCATGGGGGGGGGGGGATGTAGTCATGTAGATCAGTGAAGAGGGAAATAGTAGTAGGCCACAGAAAATAAATGTTTGAGACGAGAAGGGGGTGTGGTGCAGGGGTGTGATAGAAGAAAAAGAAAGAAAATGGAAAGCATGCTTAGATAAGTTAGTAGATATCTTACTATAATGTATAGGCAGCTGTATTGCTTACATTGTGCAGTTTGAAGTACAGGCCACATGCGTTACACACGGGGTCCCCGTTCGCATTTCTCCGCCACAGCGTCGTCGTGGTCGTTTGACAGTTTGCACACGACGTCCCTGCCCGCCTCGCCGCGGACTGTAGACACAGAGAGGACAGGATGGATTTAGATCACATGACCGTTTATGCACGCTGTGAAAAATTGCATAAACATAATATACCCCCCAAAAAAAACCTCTTGATGTCGACTCAAAGGAATTCTATTGGCATTTTTGCAAAGCTGAAAATAGTTTAAAAATAAAGACAGAAATTCCAAAACATATAGCAGCCCTAGACTTGAAGCTAAAAATAGCGGTCATGCACATACCTCCTGAAGAATAAATATTTACAGAAGACGTAAAAGCAGTTCCTTGCAATGGGAGCTATTATATCTGATTAAAATTCCCTTCAAATATATGAGTAACAGTATAGTGTTTGTGCCAGGCAGGCTTGCTTAAAGACAGCCTCAGATTGTGGCTGCAATTAAAATGAAACAGTGAAATGAGAGGCATAATGGCATATATAGCCTTAAAGAATGTATAGGCAACTTTAGGCCTAAAGACAAATGTCTTGTTTTAGGTAAGGATAGGACAGGATCGCGGTTCTAAATGACGTGGCAGTGGTATCTGAAGAGAAACAATAATTAGTTATAATTAATTTGATCTGATATGCTGGTTAACCAACACAATCAAAAAACGGGGTGGACAGCATTACCCCCATTTTGGTGGGGGGGAAATATACACAGACACGGTGAAAGTCTCTGTCTTCTTCGTATGGATTTATCTGCCTGCCTCAGAGTCCGTTTTGCTGGATGGCTTGACATTGATGTTATAATCTCTTTAAAAAACAATCAATAGACAGGTGACCGCAAAGGACACACTGCGTAAACGGACTAGCCTATACACTAGCCTATCTGTCGGAGAGATTTCCAATTATCCACATCTGGTGGCCTAATAACCCCTGGCCCTGTGTGGCTTGAATAAAGTAGACTATAGGCCTATACTATAGGAGTACTGCCTTATTTTGTCTAATGGACTGTTAAATGAATGTTTACCTGGCTGGATTCATTTTTATTTCCACGTTTCGCAATATATCCAATCCATCGTTCTAGGTTTTTTTTTTCCTAAAATATTCTGCAGAGATTATTCTACACTAAACAATCTCAAGTCGTGACTTTTGTGTGCCCCGGGTCGCCCCTCTCTCGCCGAGTCGGACTCCGCTCCCTTAATGTTTAGACTGGGGAAGCGGGCTGTGTTGTTAAAAGCGACTTATCTGCGCTGCTCAGATATCCGGCAGCTTTTTCCTGGGAAGTCGGGTTTTCACATTAGAGCGAGGGGAGAGTACGGGG
>NC_137884.1:19044170-19071954 GCF_963924005.1 Protomyctophum bolini
AGAGATTATAAAGGAATTATTCACTTGTCACTGTCTGGTTATTTCTCGCTGCGATAGGCCTGCATCAGACGGTGTCAATTGATGATATTACAACATAGCCTATATACTTGAAAGAAACCAAAGAGGTAAGCCACACACGGCATGGTTTCACAACTCTCTTTAACTCATATTTTAGGACAAAGGCATCTAAGGCCATAATCGAAACCTAATTTTCTCGTTAAATAATTCAAAACATCACGAATCACGATCGTCAGAATATAAATTCAGTCTGGAGCACTGCAGACCAAAACG
Organism: Protomyctophum bolini; assembly: GCF_963924005.1. Classification (NCBI taxonomy): domain Eukaryota; kingdom Metazoa; phylum Chordata; class Actinopteri; order Myctophiformes; family Myctophidae; genus Protomyctophum; species Protomyctophum bolini. Next base: position 19,044,462 of record NC_137884.1, read on the forward strand.
CATCCATCTTGTAGGCTATATAGACCCAAAATAAAACGTCCCTTCTTGAACATGAAATAAATACTTACTGTGTGGAGGAGGTGGGTACCTCTGGACGGCTCGGACTGAGTTCCCATAGTATGGAGAGACGTGGTTCCCCTGTCCATCGATATTAAACAGTACATCCACATCGTCAGTGAGGGGATACTGCGAAGGGTCCATGTACGAGTGGCCCAGCCCCGGGTGGTGCGAGCCGGGATGCTGCTCGTTCAACACCGCGGGGTGATGGCTCATCCACCGTGGCTGATCCGCACTTACTTCCATTGCTTTTTTTTAGCAAGTGTTCACGCACACCGGAGTAAACCGATACACGTTCAAGTCGGAGGAAATAATCTGTCCAAAATCCTTTTTATTTAGGTAAATCCACTGGTTCCGCTGTTGCTTTCGAACACCTGGAAGCAAAGAGAGCAATTTTATTGTTTTATTTTGCCGGTGCAGATGGATATTCTCAAAAAGTGTTCAAAAGCACGACTAAAGCAGGTGGGCAGGAATTCAAATTCACGAGAATTAGCCCGGCAAAAATAGCTGAACGAGACATTTAAACACGAAACATACCCCTACATTACAAATGTAACAGATGTGGTTGTCATATATAGTTCCAAATTCGTATCCAGTCCCACGGGGAGTTCCCGAACTTCTTCCACTCGAAATTGCGATTATTAAGCCGACTCAACAAGTTGTTGAGGTATCTATATGCTATACGCAAGCTTGTTTGCAAGTAGATGGCTTAGAGCACACTGACTAGCACCGAAGTTAAACTCTGTGATCAAATCTCTGTTTGTGCGCAGTGGCAGCCCTCTCCATTTACTCAGCTCCTCTCTCTCTCGCTCTCTCTCTCTCTCTCTCTCTCTCTCGCTCTCTCGCTCTCTCTCTCTCCGTCCGCCTGTGTCGCTCTTGCGCACTCGCTCTAAACTCTACCTTTTTCTTTCTATTTTTTTCCCTTTTTCTCTTCTCTCCTTTTTTTTTTTTTTTTTTTTTTTACAGTGAAGGCATTCTTTCAGGATGGCGCCAGGCAGCTCAATGCTTGCAGACAGCTGTGGCGCGACGCAACTTAAGGAGGGTCTGTCAGTGTCATCAGTATAGGGGAGGGGCCTGTACTAATTGAATAACGCGGGCCAGGAGAGATGTAGCAAGAGCTGCTGCTGTAATATAATATCATATTTTGAAGTGACCCTGCAAACATATTACACCATAAAATATATACCGGTAGGGTAGGCTATTGATATCAATAAAAAGATCATGTGAGATATATATACACACACACACACACACACACACACACACACACACACACACACAAATGTATGCTAGTGGAGCAATCACAGCAAATGACATAAAAAAGCAAAAAAACAACATGGTCGACAAATTGATATAATTGATAATGGCCATCTTGTTTAAGTATTTACAGTATATATCTGAATTTGGGCAACACATTTCCAACCTCTCTTGCACTTAAAGCTGCTGCCTACCAGAGAAAGAAAGGAGGAGAAACCCCCCCCTCTCCCCCCCCCCCAAAAAAACACAAAAACAGGCTGCTGGCTGCAACAGAGCCTGTTGCTCGGGGCCAATGGCAGGTTGCGGGCCGTTCACGCTCTTAAAATTGTGACAGTGCGTCCTCTCGCGGTGACAGGCACATTATTCTAATGGAAAATCCAAATTGAGCCGATTTTCTCACCGTGAAGCAGGCATGGACAACTAAGGAGGACGCGCCTGGAAGACTGAGCTATATAGCTTATAGTCTGGGGGGAAAGGGGAAAAAAATGCTTCTAATGTAGACTATTACAGGCCGTCAGTCAACTTACCAGTATATCCATGATCTACCTCTATATCCACTCCACCAACTTAAGATAGACAGGCAACAAAGGGCTATGTCATTATTTATTCAAAGCAGTGCATTAAAAGAAACACGATAGGCCACATGATGGAATGATTTACATGACCGATGCCTTTCAACGTTTCCTCTTATTTAAAAAACATCCATAAGTGGCTCCATGACACACATATAGCCTATATACAGTAATAATAATAATTCCTAATAGCTATACAAGGTCAGACATGTGCATGTATTCCACTTGATTGCGGGACAAAGGGGGTCTGGCCCTTGGGGAAGTATTTTGTGTCTATAAAATCCCCAGTTCGGTTACTCCATATATACTTTCAGATTGGCAGCATGTAATAGTAGGGGGGGGGGGCGTCTCCGAGTCCGAGCTGTGCAAGACACGGGGTAGCCTCGACGACGCCACTGGATGTGACGTCATCGTGGAGTAAACGGGCAGGAAATGAATATGTTCAATGAGCATGAACAGGGAGCTGCAGTCTGCAGACGAGCTTTGCTGCCACCATAGGGACACGTGACGGCCTTCTGCCAGCATGTTATCATCACGATTATGATCTAATGGACCTATATAATATATAATATAGGCTATCCAGAGGGAAGGGTATAGGCCTATATATAGATTTACTCCAGATGCAGGATATAGGCTAAAATACTACACGCAGCTATAGATCAGGTCGCCGACGCCATGGATATAGCCCATTGTTGCTGTATTATCATCAGTGACAATGCCACTGTAATTGACAATATAGCCTACTTCAATAATGGTTACATTTGGTTATTGCTCGTACTGATAGGTTTATGTCTGCATGACTTTAGGCTATATATATAGCCTATATGTGTTGCCTATATATCTATATGAAGGGCATGGTCGTGTGTGTGTGTGTGTGTGTGTGTGTGTGTGTGTGTGTGTGTGTGTGTGTGTGTGTGTGTGTGTGTGTGTGTGTGTTTGTCAGAGAGAGAGAGACTTGGCGGAGTGCTAGTCTGTTTCCTCTCCAGAGCAGGACTGCCTCCCAGACAGAGAGAGAGAGAGAGAGAGAGAGAGAGAGAGAGAGAGAGAGAGAGGGGAACCTGAGACTGAACTTGGATACAAACTGCTGTAGCACCGAACCATTCTGTTGTCATTGTCAAGCTGTCAACGGCCTCGTGTAATTATCCTCTTGAAAAGTATCGCGGACCGTTATCCATGCAAAGCCTGCCCGTTATATATAGGTGCTCGGAGGAGGCAAAGCAACACATGCTCGTGAATGTATACCCTAAAATCCTGATTATGTTTTTTTGTTTCTTGACTGCATGTGTCGAAGCTTTAGAGAGAATGGGACATGGAAGCCATCCTCCCATGACTTGATTCCCCATGATGAAGCCCCGGTGTCAATAAGCAAAACGCGAGAGCTTATTCGTCAGCGTGAAATAAGGCTAGTAGTTCCCTTTAAAAAGTTGTCATTTATAATCCCAAACTCTGTCACCATGCACTGCATGTGGGGGGGAAATAATGTGCTGTGATCTCTCTCTCTCTCTCTCTCTCTCTCTCTCTCTCTCTCTCTCTCTCTCTCTCTCTCTAGGCTGCATGAGACCCATATCATACTATTTTTATGTTATTTCCTATGAATCGCTATAGGTCATACCTATATTATTATTATTATTATTAATATTATTATTAATATTATTATTAATAATATTATTATTATTATTATTATTAATTCAGGTGTCTATTTATGTATAGTCTCTGTGGCGCTGTGTGAGACTTCAACAGCGTGTCGGTGGGAGATGGCGCAGAGATAATTTCAGGGTGATTACGTGATGATGCAACCAACCATGATTAAAATCAGGAGACATGCACACTTTTTATATGGCGGGTGAGAATTTAGACACCAGCGGATTATTTCACTGCCAGTTGCAGCGAGATGAACGTTTTAGATAAAGTCTCTTTTGTTTGTTTTACTGCCCTTTTAAACGTCCCTGTTGGCTTGTGATTTACTTAAAATCTATCCACGTTATTATTATAATATATTATATTATATTATATTATATTATATTATATTATATTATATTATATTATATTATATTATATTATATTATATTATATTATGCCTATTCAAAATAATTGTTAATTAATACAAATTAAATTATAATTGCAATATATATAGCTAAATATCTACACATAAGCATCATTAATTAACGTAAAGAATCATCAAAAGAGAGCTATACTATGTGTGTGTGTCTCTCTCTCTCTCTCTCTCTCTCTCTCTCTCTCGAAAGGGCATGGCAAAATGAAGACCCCCCCCTAAAAAAAAACAGGCGCATGCACTAGGCTATATTTCATTAAATCTCTGCATGGCAACGCAGGGCTTTGTCGCGTATTCTAGTGGATTAGGCTTTTTACACTTTCATTCAGTGTAGCAGGTAAAGCTGTCCAAACACACTCACCAGGCGCGCGTCCAGGGTGAACCAGGGGACACGGCCTCGGGCAGCGAGCTGCACTGCACACCATGCAGCTAATAGTTAGAGAGCTATAATATATTAGCCTGTATTACTTGGAGTGAGACGCGATAATAAGCATGTATAACGCCAAGAAAGGGGCGTGGTGGACAAATGGCACGCGTGTTTGTGATTTTCATATATGGCTACATGATTTTAATAAAAAAATATAAATATATATTTAACGGTGATATATACGTATAGGTATATACCGGTATAGGCTATACGAATTCCTTATGGGTGTGCGGCGTATATTAATTTTAGTGGCATAGGCCTATATATATACTCTCCAAATATATAAGCTGTCTGTGCAGTCTATAATTAGTGCGCAGTCATTTGACATGTATTTAGTCTTTCTCGGGTATTTTCAAGAAAAGACTTGTACTCCATCAGCATGTGAAGCTGTGTGTGGATTATAGAACAAAAAAAACAACGAAATGCTGCGTGCGTCGCCGTGAAACTTGAAAACTATGGGGTTTATTGGAATGATTACAATACGAGGCGTCACTAACCAAGAGTACAGGGAGTTTGTGTAGTTTATGTGTCACCCCTGAAAAAGAAAATCAGATCGCCTGTCAATTGGCTGCTGTGATGCTTATCTGTGTTATCGTTTCTCGCCTTTAGACACGCGTCGCCTCAAACCTTATTCACCTTTTGCGTCCCCATGGCAACACAGAGGACCATTAATTTGTTTTCGTGTATAGGCTATACTGGGACTCCCGCTGCCCGCATAAAACAACACGCTTTAAACTGAAATGAGATCTGAGGCATGCGTAAATCCACAAAGCAGACGGTCTTATTTGACAACTTTTTGTAAACAAAGCACAAATATATATATATATGCAGCAACATTTGAAACCACGGGACGCGCTATAGCTGCGGCCGCTTGGCATGCCCCCATCTCTTGTCATGGCCCAATTTGGAAGGCCGGTGGCAGATTTTTATCCTGATTTAAAAGGCATTACAACACTTGAATGTGTGAGTAGCCTGCCTCGCTATCTTGAAAACACAGCTGTTGGGGGGGGGGGGGGGGCATTCAGCGTAAATCAATACAACCGGGCCCGTTCTGTTCTATGCATCATGCTTGCAAATAACAGCCCGGGCTCTGCCCATGTTGACTGTGCGCCTGCGATGCCCGCTTAATTTGGTATCCCATTCATTCCATGTAACAGCGACTCTCTGAATCAAGCCATATCGACCACAGACGTGATGGACAAACGGGAAATGCAGCCTCAGCAAATCCACCTCCTTTTATGACCCATTGGCAAGGTAATCAGATCAATTTCATGGGATGTGGGGTTCCGCCTATATACGACCAAATTTAGGCGGCAATAGCAGGTAATTTTTCTGACCGGTGTGTAAGTAGGCTATAGGCTATACGTAAATATTATTTAATACACTCCGTCTCGTCACATATATATACAGGCGGCGGAGTGCATTAAATCTAATCATGCGTGCGTCGCCCGGTCGCCGATTGACAAATAAAAAAAACGTAGCCTTTAAACATAATTATTCATAAGAATGGTGGCCTAATAACCAAGAAACAACATGCCAAACACAAAACGTCAAAAGACAAGACAACAATGGCGGTCGGCCGCTTGTTTATTCTCTGATCTCAACAATAATTCATGAAGTGCGGTGAGTCGGTGCGGGTGCTCATTTGGAGATAATACGCACCACAGGTCCCTCCTCTCCGAAAAGATCTCTCAATCTAAACAGATAGGATCTCTTCTTTATTTATACGATATTCATTCCGTCGCGATGCACACACTGCTAAACATCGGCAAAACCATTCCATTCTGTGTCATTATTAACAGATTCTCAAGTTCTCAAATAGCCCCACCATGCACAGAACGCATACACACCCATTTAGGGAGGCAAGGACCAACCGGCTGCCCATTGGCTATCGCATATACAGCAAAGCTTTACTTTGTGATCGAATGTACTTGGGGATGCATGCACCGGCTTAAAACAAATTTAAATATTTACTGACCTGTTGTATTGAGGCCGGATGAAGGTTTTTTTTCCACCCCTGATCTGCTGCAGATGTGAAGAAAGAGTGACATAGAGATCGAAGCGCCGATGGCATTTAGAGAGAGAGAGAGAGAGCGAGAGCGAGGGAGAGAGCAGTGGAGAGGAAAAAACCGTGGCGCGCGCCCTCAGCCCAAGCAGAGTCACACCACCGCCACCATGCACGAACAGACAGAGACGCGCACACTATAGGCTACCACCAGGCACGCAGCCACGGGGCGCGCGCACGCCTGCGCGTACACACACACACACACACACACACACACACACACACACACACACACACTTACTGTAAATTCATAACGCTTCCGGGTCGGCGGACTCTGCGGAAAACACCTGCCAAAGCAAAGCGTTATATTAACACACGATGACATTATATATAGGGCGTCTAATGTAACAATCTATAGGCTAACAGCTAATGAATGGCGGAGGCTTTGTTAGCATACTGTTTTCATTTTGTGAGAATTGGACTCTTATGGCATTTAGAAAGGTCAGAATGGAGCAGTCTTTTAGATTTATTTTTTATCAGAATGGTGCAAAACTCGGGCATTTAACATTTTTATTGCAGTGAACGCGGTCATTTATGATTGCAAGTGTGTTTTACACAAAACAGAGCATGCACAAGAGACACATTATATTAAGGACAAATAGTTATTATTATAAAACACACACACACACACACACACACACACACACACACACACACACACACACACACACACACACACACACACACACCTTTTGTATTGAAGAAGAGCCCTAACAATTACATTTTATACTCTGCAAAAGCTTATGTATCTTGCAACCCGGACAGTTATCACATCATGTCACCAATAATATTTCACCCTATAAGCACACTTAACACTAACACTAATTAGTACATATTGTCATAATTTCATACCACGGGGAGATGTTATCGGAGGTGCATTATAATGGCTATAGTGGTTTAGCTAGTTGTTCCGAACTGGCAAAGCTTCAAATACATCTACCACCCCAAGCATCCAGGCCTGGGTATAGCCTGCTTATTGACACTGCGGTTGATTGAAAGGAGCGCCAAGCAAATCCGATCCCTCTTTCTGTGAGAATGCACTGAGGAAGAGAGAGAGAGAGAGAGAGAGAGAGAGAGAGAGAGAGAGAGAGAGAGAGAGAGAGAGAGAGAGAGAGAGAGATGGTGCTGGAGGGTTGGTATATCTCTCACGTTGCGCCTTGACTCTTTGAAGGAGAATGTAAACTGATCACACCAAAATCTATCTTTGGGGGAGAAATTCAATTAAGGTAATAAATTAAAGATAATTGGCGCAAACCTCGCTGTATAAACTTACGGATGCGACTAGCCAAATGTGTCTTTTAAACCAATGAATAATTCAATATATTCCCAGGGTAACGGGAGCTTTTCATTTAGAATTAGTATTTCAACATCTAAATAGAATTACAAAATAACGCATCCAGATAGTAATGATTTATTAATCTGCCTTTGACGTAAATAAAGTGCTTATTTTGGGAATTATTAGCTTCGCAATTTCAATATAAATAATATAAAGATGGTGTTAATGCGTCGATGATAAATGCACATACTGATGGAATTGATATAATGGGAAAACAAAGGCTAAATCTCTATTTATGCCACAGATAATTAAACCACATTATAGGTGTAATAAAAACAAAAGATTAATTATGGCGGGAATAACGAGAATCAATTTAGTCTCGTTCAGTTGATCGGATGCAATTAAAAACATGCAGAAAGAAATATTAATTTACCCTATTTTTGAATTAAAGCGGATTTAAGATTTAAGACAATGTGCATTTTTGGTTACTTTTAATACAAAATAAATAAAAAATAAAGACAAGCCTCATGACAGAGGCTTGCATGGGCACATGTTTTGGTTCATATAGGCTAATGTCTGTGAGTCCAGAGTCACTCCTCTGCACTACTGGCATGAAATCTCGTGATTAATGTAGAATTTGACGTGAGCTCCCGCGTGACAACACAGACTGTCAACAGCTAAGTACAAACCTTGCAGTATAATATAGTGAGTCGACACACTTGGCCCTTTATGCGAATTCGTTTCTGCATTATTCATTTGATTTTTTTTTAATATAGCCTAGTCTTATCCATATATAGGCCTAGATAGAAAATAATTATAACAACGTCCATATAGCCTGCATGATTATTTAATGGTGCACTGCATACCTATAGGCCTAAACATTGCCATTCGATGCACAGGCATCCTTTTCTATAGCATTTATTTATTTTTTCTTTTTGCAAATGTAAGCAATCTGGTGACGTTTCGTTATCTTTAACCTAGGCCGCCTCCTTTGAACGGTTACTGGCTCCGTTAGTGCTGCAATCATTTACGGCCATCTGCTTTATAGCCTACTGGTATAAATTGTAGACATTTCTCATTCCAAATCACTAATAAATACCTATGTGTATATTTGTCTTCTTCTGCCTACACGATTCTTAGCTGTAAATGTCGACTACGATGACCTTAATTTGAGACAAAACACCCTCTAAACGTAGGCTATGGGCCGCGTATAGCGTATTATCTGTTTACTTATTTATTTTCTCAATGTGTTTTATTATTCGTGTCCTGTGCCGTGCTGCCAAACCGTATAAGCCCAATGTTTTTTATACTGCGGCTTCCCTTCTTATACCCTGCGATTTTATTTTAAAATATTAGGCCGAGGTGGGGAGAATTATAAACGACTCCCGCTCTTATCTGCTCCCTTCACGTACCCAGGATCACAGAAGCTGATTAAGAAAGAAGTCACAGCCAACGCTGGATTCATAATGATTTGGAATAATGAATCCTTATCTCCCCTCTGCAGATTATCAGCCTTTCAGCGCGCCATGTTTTGTTACATGGGATAATTTATTGCATCTAATACATCACAATGAATCTGATGGGGGAAAGTGATGGCCAATGTTATATAGGAGAGAGAGGCTGCTTTTTTTTTTATCCCGGGGCAATGAAATGCCTTTACGATTTTAATTGGTAAAATATAAGGGGATCTGATAAAAAAAAAATAGAAGCACAGAGGTATAATCTTGCCTGCTAGTGTTCCAGCAGCACTCTGCACTATAATTAGTGTGTCAATTTCAACCTGAAATTAACAGAATCGACCTGCCATCTCTGCTTACGCTGGTGGAGTCAGCTAGATCCTAATTTCGCATGATTTATTTTTCACCAAGAAGAGATAATTAATCATAAACACTGAAAACAGTGCAGTAAAGCGGAGATAACAAAAAATATTTGCATCTAAAAAGATTCGATGAAGCTAATTCGTTTTCAGCCGCCCTCCCCCGCGCCCGTCTAGCAGCAGCAGCACCCACCTGATCTAGCCACCGCTGCGGTTCTTGTGAGCATACCTCCAAGATTTTTAATTTTCCATGATTAATCTTAGGTGGTGAATGGTATCATTAATCACTATAAGTTGGGGAGGAAACGGTGCACGCTGCCCCATGTGTAAACACTGCGTTGTATAGAGCTGCAATTATTCGATGTGGATTTACCATCATGAGCATGGAGGTGGTGCTGGTGGTGGAGGTGGTGGAGGTGTCATTGTTGTTATGGGAAGCGTGCCAACATTGCCATCTCTCCCCCCTTTCTCCTGTTAGCCCAGTCGCCTGGAATAGGCTAGGCTATATAGCTAGGCTAGCCCATGGCTGCAACATGGACACATGCGCGCGCACGCACACACACACACACACACACACACACACACACACACACACACACACACACACACACACACACACACACACAATAACAGAGCAACACCATGCACAAAAGCATCATCGTCGTCGTCATCATCAACATCACATAACCAACAATAACAACACATAATAATAATAATAATAATAATAATAATAATTATTATTATTATTATTATTATTATTATTATTATTAACAGCAACAACAATGATAAGGTATTCTTTATCTATATAATATACAACGATTATAATCATTATTTTGGTCGTTTCACTTTTTCTCGTCATGAGCTGGAACGGTGCCCACGCGTCTCAGGATTTTGGATGGCGCGCATGTTTGAACTTGGCCATGCTCACCGCGCCAGGATAAATTTGCATTCTATTTGCAGCTGTAATTAGCTGATCAGCATCTCTACTCCCTCTCTCCTTTTTCGCTGTTCATCTCTCTCTCTCTCTGCCTCCGATCTCTATTGTCATGTATGAAATTTGTTTTGTTTTTTTCCCTGGGTTTTCCATTGCATCGCCTCCCCTCATTTTCCAATGTCCTGACAGCGCTACCATGCAGACCAGTCCAGATCTTTATCTGTTTTATACCCATGGGGGACTATGCCCACCATGGCACCGGCCGGCGGCCTGCATCATGGTGGGCATCGGGAGGCGAGGCAGCTTGGCCTCTGGGCTGGCTATGAAGCGCAATGAATCCGCAACTGGATATGCATGATGTGAGGAACACTAGCGGGGTTTCATGTGAAAGAAAAACAATAGAATCACGTTTGTTTTACTAAAATGATATCCCCCCAAAAAAATCATTGAATTCAACGTGTGAAAACAATTCACTGTCCTTTATCTTCTGTTTGTTTAGAAATGGGCCACGGGGTTGATAAGAAGGGATGACCCATGGGGGAAGCTGCCTGTGGTATAGACTCAGAGAGCAGATATATAGATAGAGATGTGGAGATGATGAGTTAATGAGATGGAAGGCTGGGGACTTGGGGGGGACAAACAGCCAGTCAGGGAGTCCTCCCCTGAGAGACATGGCAACAATGCCAAACGCCTTTTTCCCCCCTTTTTGTTATCTGCGGGGGGGATTTACTCTCCCTTTAATAAGCTAGTCGTTTATTAAAACTGTCGTTTAACCTCATAATCGAAAGTAGCTCCTCGGGAGCGCCTCGCGCGACCCCCCACATCGCGGCTATATGCTGTGCTGTCGCATGCATTCCCCAGATCGAATAGAGAGCAGGAGGAGGAGCGGGATATCTCGATGCAGATCACCTGTGTTGCAACAATCAAAACAATGCGTTATGGCGTTCTGCGGGGCCCAGGTTCCCCATGATATACAAATATTTATCCGCCGCGCGCGGCGATAAGAAAACGCGACGATGGCAAGACGATAACCTCCCATTCCAGTGCCTCGGGGGCCATTGTCTATCGTCTCGGCAATTACAAATATTTCCCTTATATCCCCCTTTCATTCTTTCGTTCCCCTCTTTCTTTAAAGTTCTCCCTTTGCTTAATTCGGCGGATTCGTTAAAGCGTTATTACGACGAGCCTCTCTAAGCCGCTTAGTCAATGGCTGTTTGTGGGGTTCTGGAGTCTGAAAGAGAAAAGCAGAGGGGAGAGGGAGAAGGGGAGAGAAAGAGAGAGAGGGAGAGAGAGAAAAAAAGAATGAATGAAAGACTGGCTTGATTTTCCTCGCAATCCATGGAACAAATAGCTAACATTTAACGTTTACACCCTGCCTGGCGACTCACTGGCGCTCCAGGGCCGAGCGAGCCGGGCTAAAGTGTCCCGAAAGCCTTTGGAGGGTGTAAGTCTCCGGCTATCGGGTTCTACACATCCCCCAGTGCGCACAGGGCTTCGGTTTCAGGCCGGACTTGTCCGCGTTCTGCTTTGCTGCAGCGCGCCTTTAAATGACTGTCAAAGAGGCAAATATCAAATTGCATGGGGTCAAGCCAATTTGGATGTTTTTTTTTCTTTCTCTCTCTCTTTCTCTCTTCTCCCCCCCCCCCCCTCTCTCTCTCTCTCTCTCTCGCGCGCTCAGCCGCCCCCTCCCCTCTGCATCACTCAGCCCCTCATTCTTACTGGCATGGCACAGTGAGCATGGCAATGTGTGGAATATGGCAACAGAGAGGAATTCACACCGTGAGCTAAACACTCATAACCTGTCCACTAGCTACTGTATGCTATATGCATGAGGAGCTGTGCCTGGACTGTGTTGGTGAGTGAATGGAATGGTGAGGTGAGTGCATGCCACCGTTCATACCGTGATTCATGGGCTGCATTTGAAAATAGCCTATTTTGAAATGAAGACCTTTATATTATATTTATATGAATGTTTATTTATTTGTTAAAAAATAATAATAATAGGCCTACTAATATAATAATATAGTCTGCAGTTGCTAACATGCATTGTGTCGAGCATAGCACTTAACATCCGAAAGATTTGGTGCATATAGGCTTATCTGAAAAGGCCTATAATGCATTGCCATTAATCTTCGCCAGGCTAATTAAATTAATCCATCGCCTCATAGCACCGGAATATAACGACCACCACTAAATCCGCTACAGGATAACGGATTTGTTTTTTTTCCCCTTTTCTTTTTTAAACGAAGGAGTTCCCTATAGCTTTTAATAGATTGCAAAAGCACCAGGCCTAATTCATTATCAAGCCTTTATAAGGAGACTAAATAATCTAAAAAAAACGGTCGTTTGCACCTTTGGCATGAAACACACTATGGGTTTTCAGAGCACAATGTTGTAATAGTGATGGGGGAAAAGGGAGTGAGATTTGTGAGTTGTTTTTTTGATTGACACTCTGTCCCCGGGATCATGTTTAATCCCTGCTTCACTCCAGCCTTTTCATAACTCATTTCTCTCCGCGAGATGGGGACTCAGATGGTTGCCAAGGCGACGGCGATAGCACTAAGCCATTTCCATGTCTGTGAGGGGAGGCTGCTATATTCCGCATGCATAGCCCATTTGCAACAGAGGTCGTCACAAAGTCATCCACAACACAGCGCACATTTATGATGACACTTTCTTCCACCTCCCTCTCCCTTTCTCCCCCCCCCCTCTCTCTCTCTTCTCTATACAGAGAAACCGCGGTGCACAACATCAGCATCCGATGACGTCCCCGAGAAGGGGAAGATGAACTGTCCTTTCTGATCAAAGGACTCTGTAAAGCTCAAGGCTGGCCCCGCATAGGTAGGTGCCTTTATTCGACTAGCTCCCCCCCCCCCCCTCCCGACCCTATAATAGTGCCGGAGAGAGAGAGAGAGAGAGAGAGAGAGAGAGAGAGAGAAATGCCTTCACTTTCAATCATGGTGCACAGACCTGGCGTCTCTTCCCTTCCTCCCTCCCTCCCTCCCTAGCTCTCTCTCTTTTGCCATTTTAAATCGACTGTCTGTCTGTTTCACCCCTCTGGAATAACTTGCTGCTGCATCTCTTGCTGCTTAGAAACCGGCGCGGGTCGGAGGTTTACGCGGGAAATACAACGCGTGCAGCGATGGGTGTTATATATTAACGCGCTGCTGCTGCTTGTTAGAATTAATTAAGTAGCCTATAGGCCTATAGCACACAGTGATCGATGGGATCAAGAGCCTATTCAGACTGGAATGAAGCCAATGCCCAGCATATAAACTGCAGGCGCGCGAGAGGATGTGTTCCAGTTCATATAGACCTATAATAACGCTGCCCCTCTGCACCTGCCTTCATTAATTCCAATCTCCTTGCAGTTGACTCGATAACAAACCTGTCGTAACACAGCCAACGCCGCGATTCTGGCGTCAGTATATAGCCTAATATAATCTACACAAGTAACCAATAAGCCTGTAGTATAGTGTGTGGACCCATGGGCTTCGTTGAAGTTAAATTTGGTCTGTGTCTACACGATAAAGAATAAAGTTAGGCAAAGAACAACAATCGTGTTGAGAGGGGTCTGATCGGGAGGAATAATGATGGGCTAATAAGGGCTAATCTCTCTCCAGCACATTGTTGAAGAAAGTTTGCGCGTCGCCTACGAGGCTGCTTATATTAAGCTACATCCGGCAGGTTTTTGTAGAATATGCAAACATATTTGACAATGAACTCTGTAATTGCGGATGGTGCTTGAGGCCCGTATTAAATTAAACAAGAAGGGGGGGCAAAAAAATGAATGAAATATACGTGCTTTCAGAATATTCAAACTGCCCTCGTTTTCAAATCACATTTCTAATTGCCTTTGAAAGGATGCTGTTTAAAAAAATGATTGATAAAGGAGAGAGAGAGAGAGAGAGAGAGAGAGAGGAAAGCCGCGGGAAGATAAAGTGATAGGGTTGAATTAAGTTCTTCTACTCAGTCATCACTTCTAATGAAAGGTCGGGTATTGTTTCAAAAGTAAGTATAGGCTCAAGTAAAACACACAACCCTAAATTACAGGTCATTCTAAGAAAATGGACCTCAATTAAGTTATTTTATCAGCGCCATGGAACTGTGGACCCATAGGCTAAGCAACACTGACTATAGCCATGCCTGTTAGCTGCTAACCCACACAAAACACAGCAGGTGCGATGTAATACATTTAAATGGGCCTATATACAGTTAAATGCATACAATTATTGTTAATATTTTATTTTCCTATAGGGTGTTGTTTCCCCCAAAAAATGCAAAAATAAACAAATACAATAATAACAACAATGATAATAATTATATAAATTAATCATATTGTCCAATACCCTTCACACACTTTCGAATCGTAATGCAAACAAGGCTATATGATGTTATGTTATGTTATTGCAACCCAGTTGCAATAACATAGCCTAGTTATGATGACCCTGAGACACAGATGACACAAAAATAATTTGAAACACATTTTTGTCATATAAATTAAAGCACATACATTAATTGTCTGATTTGAAATATAAGCTATAGATAGTGTTTTCTCTTAAGATCCCAGAACTAAACAATTATTTAAAATGTACCCCCAGGTTTAGAGTTATTTTCAAAGGTTTGGGCCAAGTGTTTAATTCAATGTGCATGGTGTAAGGGAAATCGTCTTGTAATAGTAATCATTGCTATAGAGTGTTTGGTCAGTAAAGGGTCTCAAATGCATTTTCTGATTGGGACACACGTTTTACAATCAGGACTCAGGACAGGAGCCAGGACCCCATACAAAGAGAAGTTATCAGCTTCCAATTAAAATATTGTCTGCTCTTTTTTTAATCACTTCCCATTTCGCTTGTTTATTCTGTATATGAAGTCTCCCTCCTGATTGGATAAAATTGGTATCCTGATTCAATTCCCAACACTAAAAATGTATTTTCTGTTTACTAAAGAGCTGGAGAGATGGGGAGACCCCTGTTATGAACAAATATAGGGAATATAGAGGTATTTATAATGACTTATTTGAACAAAAAATATCACAGTGGTTCCCAAACATTTTCATGCCAAGGAAAAGATATGCCAAGGGACATCATAAGAGAAGATTTTTTTTACGGCTCTAGCAGTGATTCTCAACCAGTTTAATTTCAAGGACCCCCAGTTTGACATGCATTAGGCTATACAGACCCCCATTTAATGACATTTCTATCTCTGGGACCCCAATGTATATTGTAAAATCAACCCATAAGGGTCCATTTTGGTTATAATTTAGCTGGGTATACTCCCTGGAACTGCCTCAAGGACCCCTGGTGGTCCCCGGACCCCACTTTGGGAACCTCTGACTGCATGCACTGTGCACCTTTAAGCCCTATATATATATATACACACTGTCTTGTATGACAAATAGTGAAAATAGACTATCTATACGAGCTCACGTGGTGCATCACGACGTGTCACGAGCTTTCAGGTCTGCTATTTTTGACATGCCCAAAGAGTTAATTGTTAAGAGTTAACGGTTAATTGAAAGTGGTTAACCCGTTTATAAATGGAATTCATATGAGTTATGGCATGTTTGAACTGTTACAGGTATAGTAGCGTTTAGGTCCTGCACAAAGGTAATAAAGGATACATTTTCTTTTACACCCTGCAGAGTTACATGAACACCTTTGCTGTGCATGCAGATGACGTTTGATTTCTCTAATTATGAGAACAGAACGCATGCCTCTAAAGATTTTACAGGAGAGCTTTTTGAAACCAATTGGAATGCATCTCACACACAGGTGCCAGAGGTTAATAAGACCATTAGAGACTACCAAGATTATCAGATAAATCTTTCCAAAATAACGTATGAGTTTACTGTGCAATTCTCAAAGAATAATTCAACCCACAGTATATATCCATCGCTGAAAAGTCCACATGTATACAGAACATAAGTTATGACATTTGATTGAGACTGTTTGACTTCAGGACATATTGTTAATTGTGTAGATTTATATAATTGGGTTTATACTGAAATGTTAAATTCAGTCTCAACAGAGATGTTGAGACCGATTCTACTCTGGGTATATAGACCAACATATAGGCCTTTATTTATTAGATTCTATAATCTACTTCTCTCCTTTCAAACACATTTCCGTCACATGTTAATTCCCCAGAAAACGCTAATGTTATTGCTAGATCTCTCAGATCACGCCATATTAATTTCAACAAAAACAACAGGTGGAAGATGAAAACAGTATAGACTGGCCGGGGAGGGAAACGTTTTCGTATAGAGGCTTGATTTTGTGTGTGTGTGTGTGTGTGTGTGTGTGTGTGTGTGTTAACTTTTAACCTCAGCCAGTAGTCATGTGGCATTGACGTTAACACGAGGCTGGGTTGAATTTTCCTCTTAATGACCAGGTCCTTCCTGATTAGAAACATGATCATGAAACTTTATGGCTGTATCAAGTACAGGATGCACTGTTCAGCGAGTTATACGACGAACTGAGCTCGCGCCGTGCAGCGACGAATAACCTGTTCCCGCACACATAGGGACACGGTGTAGTATAAACTTTACATGACCTATACTCATTTTCTAGGTATAAATTTGCCAAACATACAAGCTTAACAGATTTGGCTCGTGGGCTCTTATAGCATCTACTACTAGTGTACTATAAGGGAGAGATGAGAGTTAAATAGTCCATAATAATCACATGCGGAGTTCAGTAACTGGTTCATGTGGAAAACATTCCTTATCAATGATCCTGCATACAATGGTAAACTGCTACCGTCTGTCCGCACAGACCTGTGTCACTCTTTGAGGAAAAACCAGACCAGATCCCGAAAATAAAAAGGGCCACAATTTTCCTTTGATTGGCCTTATCGCGCAGCAGAAATCTCCTGCCTGTTCAGGGCCGTCATTAGGCGAAGGCTCTGAGCAGAGTACGGCGACGATAACGCAGCCAAAAGTATCAAAGGGTTATGAGTGAGTGTGGAGAGTGATGTCATGAGAAGTGAGTCACTGTATTCAAGAATCAGAATGAGAGATGGGGTCATTTAGATACACCCCAAATGGCCCCGCAACGGAATGAACTCTGATGAACAAATCACCGACTAAATGAGGGACCCCCGCGTGCTCTCTTTGTACTTGGGGATTGTCGACATCTCTTCACGTGATGGCATGGGGTAGGGGCCGCCGGGGGAGTAGAGAGTGAGAGAGAGGGAAAGAGAGAAAAGGGAGGAGGCTGAAGTAGGCGAGAGATATATAGGAAAGTGAACGAACGTGCAAGAGGCCCCGCGGGCGCATCTGCCACTCATCTGCCATCCAACTGATGCAGATCCTGTTTGATTTTAACTCCTTAATACTTGAATGTATTATCTGGTGTGCATGTGTGATGGAAAATAAGTCACCGTTTTCTGCCCAGAGCGATGAAATGTCACTCGGAGCCTATGTGTGTAGTGAAGACATGCTTAAAGGCTCTCTGTGCATCTGGCGTAGACATGAGAGATACAGAGAAGATTATGCTTTATTAGCTGTTCATGGATACTTAATTGCGAGATCAAAGTTAACAACGTTCCATCGGTTGCGAGACGGAACCGATTTCATTATGGTAAAAAATATCAGTACAGTGATGACGATGTCATTTGCATATAGCAAGATTGAAACTGGGATGGATTTTCATTCCCCCCCCCCCCCCCCCCCCCCAAAAAAATCTTTTTTTGTGGTTTAATTTAATGGTTGTGAAGCGTCAAAAATAAATCTCACCTCAATCTCAATCATGAATAGACGGAATTCAGAAGAATACACAAAACGATATTCTTTCTTCAAACTTTTTTCCAGAAGAAAACGCATCCAGTCTGCAAGGACCTTTAAGAGCACATATACATACCACATTATTTCTGACCTGAGAAGGCTGTGTTGCTTTACTGCAGTGGTTTTCAACCCTTTTTTCACATCAAGGCCCGTAATCTATTCAACATTTGAGCCACAGGCCCAAAACTAAAGAAGACTTTGTTGTCGCTGGATAAGATTTTGTCCACAATTCCATGCTGTTGGCAAAACGCTGATAAAAAATAACAATCCTTTTACATTATCTAAATGTGTAGACTTGTAAATTAAGTAATGCAGATGTTTAACAATGAATTAACTCGACAATACGGGTCCATTTGGTTTCATTTTACACTCTCAAGAGTTAAAGATCTATAAGGGTCCATTTGGTTACCCCACTCTCCATCATTTAGCTGGGGACCACCTGGAACCGCCTCAAGGACCACTGGTTGAAAACCACTGCTTTGTATACTGCATTGAATCCTCTCTCTCTCTCCCACCTTTCCTGTCTCTCCATCTGAAATGAAACAATGCCCAAAATAAATCTTTAAAAGAATTCAAGAAAACATTATCATGGTGATGCTATGAATGAGCTCTGTTGTTTTGTTTTGTTTTGTTTGTTCGTCTTCAGGTATACGGCAGACAGGTGATAACTCTGACACAGACGATATGTTACAGAAAGTATTCGGTCGGTGCTCTCGGGTTAGTCTGTGGCACCACGCATCTCAAACCACCCAAGTCCTGTGTTCACTGCAGGCTAGGTAGATAGATGGTCACTTCACAGAGCGCGAGCAGCGTGCTCTTGAATTACACAAGGATTGTATTTCTATCAGAGTAAGAGTAACAGAGTTCCTCAACCCTGTTACACCCACCCTCGCTAAATTCAGTCCACAAACTACAACAACAGTAATCCCAGCTACACAGCGCCACTGTTAACGGTGTCGTTTACAGTGGCGGCAACTATATCTTCGTCGTCTCGGAATCACTATTAGGCATGACAGCGTTGAACCCACAAATCCTACACCAGCAAATGTGATAGACATCTATTGGTCTATTGGTTACTGATCAACAATTCAGAAACTAGGAATAGAGTATCCTCTCAAATTAGAGCACGTGCACACGAGCACACGAGCACACACACGTGCACACACACACACACACACACACACACACACACACACACACACACACACACACACACACACACACACACACACACACACACACACACACACACCTTTTGTAATGGAGAAGATAGCCCATATAATACAATTTTATACTCTGCCACAAACGCTTATAGGTGTTGCATCTTACATTTCATGTATGATAACCGCTCACAGTTGTCACATCATTATGTGAATACAATTTCACCAAAGCTCACTTAAAGATCATTAGCATATATTCATACCACGGGGAGATGATCACTTTGCAAGTTGAACAGGTGAATGGTGAGTTCAAGTTGAACAGGTGAATGGTGAGTTCAAGTTGAACAGGTGAATGGTGAGTTCTGCCATATTCTGTAAAAAAAAGAAGAAGTTGTATTTAGTTAGTTCAGTGGTTCCCAAAGTGGGGTCCGGGGACCCCCAGAGGTCCTTGAGGGAGTTCCAGGGGGTCCCCAGCTAAATGATAGTTAGGAACCAAAATGGACCCTTATGAGTTTATAACTCAGAGAGTGTACACAACATGGAACCATTTAAATTAACATTGATTTTAGGATATAAATTGGGGGTCCCAGAGATAGAAATGCCATAAAATGGCGGTCCTTGAAATTAAACGAGTTGAGAATCGCTGCTAGAGCCGTAAAAATCTTCTCTTATGGAGGGGTCCCTGGCATATATTTTCAAATGGGGGTCCGCGGGATAATGAGTGTCAATTTGGGGGTCCTTCACATGAAAAAGTTTGGGAGTTAGTTTTTATGACGGTGATTATTGCAATCATCAGGTATAGTGTGTATAGGTCCAGCATCCGCGCTGTGGTTGCCAGGTTACCGCGTGATTGACAGGTCAGGCACTAATCTGAGCCCCGTGCAGGAGGTGTGGCAGTCTGCCAACGTTGCCGTGTCGATGACCCTTAATGACCCCTCTGTGACGGGTCGGTCTCAGATGACTGTCTCTCATTTTTTATGTCTTATCTGAGTGATGGCGTCCTGTCTAAACACACACACGCACACACGCACGCACACGCACACACACACGCACACACACACACACACACACACACACACACACACACACACACACACACACACACAGAGCCCCATATCGTTCTTCTCGCTCCTTTTTTCCCACACACGCTCACACAGAGGTGAGTGAGAGTGCATATAATCACCGTCATATGAGTGAGAGAGCGCATGCAAGCACAAACAGCACGCAAAACACACAAACTCACCCCACTGGTTATGACAGCTCTGCATATTATATACTGTCCTGTCCTGCAGGCTGATAAGCAGCCATCCGTATGTATAGGCTATACAAGTGGCAGGGTGGGGGGCGGTATTGGGGGGTTTGTTTTGGGTGCAGGGTCTGCCTGTTAAGGACCTGACTCCGTTGACCCCCAGGAGCCCATATGGGGTCACAGGGGCGAGGTCAGGGCACGGCGGTGGCTGCGGTGGTGGCCAATCAATAGAGGTGTTGTTGGGACGTGTGAAGGAGTGAAGTCCGATACCCCTCTCTGCCTTATATATACCCCCCGTATACTCACCGTATAGCCCCTGCACAGCCTGGGCCAAGCTGCATGCGGCCTCTTCCTCTTCCTCTCCTCTCTCTGCCGCCATGCACCCCCCCCCCCCCCTCTCTCTCTCTCCCTCCATCTTTTCGCAGACACTGCAGAGCCTTTCTCCATTCATCAGTCAGTCTTCACCTATTTATACGGCCTCCGTCCGTCCGTCCCTCCGTCCGTCCGTCCATGCGCACGCCGTGTTGCCCCTGCACACAATGTTCACTTAATTCTGCACACACACACACACACACCCACACACACACACACACACACACACACACATAGTATAGTATAGCTGGAACAGGTGGCTGTGTTTCCGCATGGGTGCAATCAACAGGTGTTGAAGTGAGAGAGGGGTTGAATGAGGCATGGTGAATCAGATGCAGTGAGAAGAGAGCCAGAGAGAGAGAGAGAGAGAGAGAGAGACCCAAATGGATGGGTGGAATAATAGTGAGGTGAGGTTTTGTGTTGTATATCGTTTGCCAGTTCTTTTCTTTGCGTTTTCTTTTAGGGGCGTGGGGGGTGGGGTGGTTGAGATGAAATAGGCTTTTAGGACTGTGCAGGAATCCAAAAAAACACTTCCTGGCGTTAAAAAGGAAACGGGGGAGACTTCCTCCCTCATATGCAGGTGGGGAGGTGAGCAGTAGAGAGGCACCGCCACCAGGAAAGAACAAAGACCACAGAGTCTAAACATGAAGGCTTTGTGCCGTCACTGTCTGGAAGGGGGAGTGCATAACGTAGCCTGTACAGTATATACGTACAGTATATGTGTTCGGTTGTGTGCGCTGGTGTGTGTGTGTGTGTGTGTGTGTGTGTGTGTGTGTGTGTGTGTCTCATGGGGTGGTAACATACACCACAGTGATGCGGTGGGGGGTGAGAGGCTCAGTGGTGATTTTGTGGCGCTCACACTGCCACTGGTCATAAGGTTAAGTGCTGGAGACACACACACACACACGACGCACGCACGCACGCACACACACACTTATACCAACACACATACCTATATACAAGGAGCACACACACATACAAACGGAACACTGGAGCCCATTGACTAGAATGTACAGAGTAGGGGCCACTTGAGGGGGGTCTCTGACACACACACACACACACACACACACACACACACACACCAGGAGCTGTGGAGTCTGGCCACACAGGCTCTATGACTAACTAGCATCATTTAAAGGACAATTACAAATTTCTTGGGCAAATGTTATTATATCCAATAACGTAGAGTACAGGTGAAAGATTGCATAACTCCGTCCAGGCGGGGCACGGTGGCACAGTGGGTAGTGCTGTCGCCTCACAGCTAGAAGGTCCTGGGTTCGACTCCCGCTGGGCGCTGGGGGCGTGTTCTCTCCATCAGTTCCCATACCCGAGGCAAGGGTTGGCGAAAGGGCCTTTCTGTGTGGAGTTTTCATGTTCTCCCCGTGTCCTCTAGGGTAGGTACCCTCACAAAAACATGCAGTAATCCTAGTCTCTAAACGACCTCCCCCTGGCCAGCCGGGGCGCCTGATGGAGGGGAAGGAAACTGGTTGGAATAACGTGTTCCTTAATTCCACACGCTATACGTCCGGCCGGGGAAACTCCCCCCCTGCCAGGTGAAAAGAAGCCGCTTGGACACCTCATGCATAGAAGGAAGCATGAGGTCAGTCCCCCCCCCCCTCCAGGTTGGCAGAGGAAGTGTAGCGCCCAGGATTACATTAAATAATTGACACTGGGTGAAAAAATGCGTTGCAAAATCGTGGGATAAAAATTGAAAGAAAGAACGTGCACGCTGGGTAATATTAACACAATTTTGGCCTTGGACGTGTATACACGTCTTTTATGTCAAAACCATGGGGTGCCTTGGGCGTGTATGGGCAGTCTTTAGGTATTTCTTATTGATTTCATTGATTCAAATCGATTATTTATTTAATTGTTTTGGTTGGCCTCTCCTTCTGCAATGTACTCCTTGTTGATTTGTGCATGCGCGCTGCCGTTCACTGCCTTGTTTGCGGCTCAAAAAGAATGGCTCGTATCTCCTAATCTAGGGAAATCTCCATGGTTTTGAACACAAGGGCAATGTTCTGTCTTCATTTCCGACTTCAGCATGCCTCTCGTTGGGAATATTAACGCTTCTGGAGAGACCAAAGCAAAATCTGCCACACCTGCTGGCACTCCAGCGCCGTTATTTTGAAAACCTCTGGCACATTGTAAGCGATAATAAATCGCTTATTTTGATCGCTCTAAAAGTGCTTTGTCCCAAAGGTGCTTCACAGGAACAAACCAGTGGGAAAAGAATATACGTCAAACGAGCTTATGACCCAAAGCACGTGCTCTGTCTGAGCCATACGATGCGTTCTAGATGGATTTTATTTATACCACTGGTTGTTGGATATACGGTAATAACATTAGATTGCGGTAAGAAAAGCCGGAAGTCCGGAATTCTCCTTTAACTTTAATGTAATTCTGGTCTGGCTATAAGTTAATGTATAGGCTACCATACAGTATGTACTGAGGAAGATAACAATATTAGTCTACTTTTTTTGTCTGTATCGTTTTATATTTTGGTCTGTATACGAATTAACTGTTTTATGTCTGGATGCGTAATGTTTGACGGAGTTCAAGTAGACATATTTGAACGTGCAAATAGTAAATATACTGCACTGTACAGCATTGTGAAGCTACACATCAGCACATAGACTGTTGGATGTATAAACCTCCATTGCGCACCAGGCAGTGTCGCTTGCCAACAAGAACAGACACTGCATGGCAGTTCACACTTGTAAAAGAGACGTTAGTCTCAATGTGTTTTATTACTGGTTAAATAAAGGTTAAATAAACTAAGGAGTATGAATTATAGGCTTACACAGGGTGCGAGGCTAAAGTGTTTAAGCAATGTCAATCCCTCCATATATACTGGCTCCAATGCTATGATGTGGAAGCTAGCAGCGTTAGCTTGGCTGGGTTGCAGCAGCATCTGTCTTTGTGTCTTTGTGTCTGGGCCTGGGGTAAAAAAAAAAAACCCCACTGCTGCCATGCTTTTGTCTCCCTGCGATCGCCTCTAATGCCGCAGCACTAATTGTTTAACACAGAAACACGTCTTTTCTCCCCTCTAATGTTTTTGTTGTTATTGTCGCCGATGCATTTATTACAAAACCTTTGTGGATTTTGAACGCGGCCGCCCCTCCCCTCACGCCCTCCCCTTCCCCATCCCGCCTCCCTCCTCATCCTCCCCTGCCTTCTCCATCTCTCTCACTCTTACTCACCCCCCCCCCCCTCCCACCAAAATGCCGCCATAAAAAAAAAAGTCAGCAGAAAAAGGGATGTCTGGCAAGTTGCATCATTTTGCAGAAACAAACAGTGTGAAACCGTGTTAGCCGGCCCATTAGCATATATACATAAAGAGCGCGCGTGCGTGCCCGTCTCCAAAATAAAAGGAAAACACAAAAAGGAGCGAGCGTTACTCTCCGCTACCCGTGACGGCGGTTTCTCAAAGAGATAGGGCTCTGGGTAAACATGTGATCACCACAGATCCAATCAGCTCAAACAAAGGGGATAAGCAATGGAGCTGGATGAATGCAATTGCACGTGTATTTGTTGTGTGTGTGTGTGTGTGTGTGTGTGTGTGTGTGTGTGTGTGTGTGTGTGTGTGTGTGTGCGCATGTGCGCTCGTGTGTGTGTGTGTGTGTGTGTGTCTTTGTGTGTGTCTTTGTGTGTCTCTGTGTGTGTGTGTGTGTGTGTGTGTGTGTGTGTGTGTATACGTACGGCATACACGTGTATCTGGCTGTCTGTGTCTGTGCCACATTGTAGGTGTGCATATGCAATATAAAGTGCCGTGTTGTTCATTGCAAAAGTGTAGCGCAGGAGAAAGAGTGAGCCAGGAACTGCTAACGTTATCATTTGCATCATAATGGCGAACTGATATGAATAGTGCCGTGTTGATGCTAAGCTCTTCCTCCAGTCCCTCACCGTGCATGGAAATTGCTTACCTTTACGAAATGTGCCTCCGATCGTGCTTATGTGCTGCTCGCATTGTTTTGCGTTTCATCATACTTTCGCCTCTTCTCGCACGGGGGGAAAGAAAAAAGTCGTACCAAAGTGTCGTAGGAGTGATTTAGATGCTGCTGGTGGAGATACCGCTGGTGTAGAGATGGCTGGCTCAGAACATATAGGTAACGTGAATAAAGATATCATGACATGACAAGAGACAGAACATTTGGGGATTGACGTATATTCTTTCCCCACTGGTTTGTTCCTGTGAAGTTTCAACCAAATCAAAAGAGACTTAAAAGCAAAAGCTTATTGCGTGAGCGTGAGACAAGAGAGACGGAGACGGAGGCAAAGTGACAGACCGAAAAGGAGGACAGAAAGAGCAACAGACTGACAGACGCGCTCACAGGCACATGGTCAGTCTGACCGACAAGAAGAGACTTCGGAACTCTGTGACTGGCTTGACACAACATTAGAGGACACGTCCAAAGACACAGCGCGAGAGAGTGTCTTTGACGACAGTCGCAACACGCCTGCGCCCCCCCACCCCCCTCCCTTCCTCAAACTCCCCAGGAGGCTTCAGAGGCCCTGTACATCCCCGATAAGACCTCCTCAGATGGAGGGGGGGGGGGGGGGGGCTATGGGGGTGTGGAGGAGAGGGGGCTTCAGGGTCACCACAATGGCACGCTCCCGATAGCACTATCAGCTTATGCTAATCACCCCGCTAAGTGTTTCAGGACGAGAGGGGGGCGCGGCGGGACGCTATCCTAAAACACTACTTAACCTGCGCCGTATCGCGATGAGCCCCGCTCATTCAAACCATCCCTCTCTTTATTTGAGAGTGACGACACTGACACACGGAGAGTGAGAGAGAGAGAGAGACCAAAAGTGAAGCCCCAAATTGATTAATCATGTCACAAATTGATGTTAAGCACCGGCGCAGATATGGTCCCCCTTTTTGACCAACTTGGCTTTTAAGGTATTGTTCTGCCAATAATGGGGAGGATGGGGGGGGGGGGGTGCCGGAGCCGCTTTGGATGTCTCGCCGGATAGTCTTGAATACAGAAAGAGTGTGTAATGTCATGTAATGTAATAAGTATAAGGAGCCATTGTTACTATGGGGCTTACTGTACATGACAGGTGGGAGATAAAGGAAGTCTCGCAGGCCTGAACTCCCCCATAACCCATGTTTCAAGATGAAAAAAATTGCTGATAAAACGCCACCTCGGGAACAGACTTAGATTAAAGAAGAATCCCAATCATAGTAGAATGGGAGATCTCACTCTCTCCGAGTAAAACATGTACCATGCTGAGTAGAACAGGAGGCCTTTTGCTCTCTCACTGTACCTTGTTCTATCGTTTTCCCCCGTCCCCGTGTTTGCCTCTTGGCCTCTTTCTCCCGAGTTTGAATCATGCCCAGCAGTCTCTAGCCTCTCTAGCAATCCTTGTTAACATTTCAGGAAGATTTCATCACCCCATTTTCCCCTGACTTCCTTCCTTCCTCCTATACCAAACTTTGCGAAGAGAGGCGAAGGTCCTATCTCTATCTCTCTCCATGTCCATCCATGTTTACTACACCCCTCCCCGTTTCTCCCATGTCTTCTCTGGTGTTCAGATAGGAGAGGATCCATCCAGGGGGACCCAGGGGGACATGGGGTGAGGTTGGTAGATAGAGGACCCCATTGTGGTCCAACGGGGAGCGTATTGTGGCTGGATTTGTCCAGTTTTATGTAAAAGCAATACTCCTTTCACCTGAACTAATACAAGCTGTAGCGTAAGCCCCTTACTGCCATGTGCTGCATCCCCCCCCACCCCCCCCCCCTAATCTCTCTGGATTCAGCATCGTCCCCACATACCTCAGGGCACTCACTGATAAAGCCTTAACTCTATACTACTCTCTCTCTCTCTCTCTCTCTCCATATACTCATTCATAGTCACTCACTCACTGGCTTTTCCCCCTCTTTCTCCTGCCCCTTTTTCTCTCTTCTCCAGGACACCAACGGAGCAGCCTAGCAAAAAATTAAAGTGATCAAGAGATTTAAGGGCACGAGAAGAAAATCACTTTGTGAATCCCATCTCGCCGAGGAGATGAGAAATGTTGGGGGGGGGGGACGGGGGGACGAGCAGAGAGACGAGGAGAAGCGGGAGCGAGGAGGAGGAGGAGAGAAAGGGGGCATTCTGAACTTGGCGGTGTTAAATCAACTTCGGCATCGTCTTGACGTTTCTGTAGGCTATACGCTAGAAGCAGCTTTTACTCTCCGGTTGAGTGAGGTGACGGAGGTGAGATTCAACGTCGTAGCCAAGTCAGGGTTACTTTTATTATCCCCGCAGTGGGAAATTCGATTGGCGGCAATAAACCCTCCATGTTAAAAAACTACAGAGACAGACAGAAGGAAATACAATACTCACTCACTGTGTGTGTGTGTGTGTGTGTGTGTGTGTGTGTGTGTGTGTGTGTGTGTGTGTGTGTGTGTGTGTGTGTGTGTGTGCATGCGTGCGCACACAGGAGGGTCGACTCACTGACCATTGACGAAGGAGTCTT
>NC_137884.1:19072154-19097154 GCF_963924005.1 Protomyctophum bolini
GAGTCTGTGGGGAGGTCGTCGTTTGCATCGTCGGCATGGAAATCGTGGAGGGTGACCCCCGGCAGGAACCTGAGAAAAGACAGAGAGAGAGAGTAGTCTGAAACCCACCTCTTCAAAGTTCAGACTCCAATCTTAGCCTGTAGCACTTGCCCTAGCCTTGACGACCTTACAGGCGTACACCAAGGCTCAACTGATGTAACTGATAGCATTTTATCCAGACATAGCACTATATATAGTATATACTGTATGCATAGTTCATTATATAGATATTCCACTGTTCTTAGCATACGTATGATTCATGATGACTATTTCTTTTTAATTGTTTGTAGTTTTATTTGGAAGAATCGACAAACTTCACATTTCCTATACAGACAGTTCAGTTCCAAATGTTCTTGTCTATCTCTTTAATTGTTCCTGCTTACTGTAAATCGCTCTGGGTTAAGAATGTTTGCTAAATGTCTAAATTGTAATTGTAAATTGTAGAGAGAGAGAGAGAGAGAGAGAGAGAGAGAGAGAGAGAGAGAGAGAGAGAGAGGGGGAAAGCGGCTGTGGAGGTGAAAGGGGGTGGTGAGGGACGCAAAAAGTGAGTTTATTTATTTATGAATCAATGTTAAATGAGTTTTCTTCGACAGGTGGCTGGCATCTCCCTTAGAGATAGGGTGAGAAGTTCAGTCACATGAGAGAGACTCAGAGTAGAACCGCTGCTCCTTCGCCTGGAAAGGAGCCAGCTGAGGTGGTTCGGGCATCTGGTTAGGATGCCTCTCGGCGTCTCACTAGGGAGGTCCTCAGTCAACACACGTCCCACTTGGGAGGAGACCCCGGGGCAGACCAAGGTGCAGATCCCCAGGAGGAAGTCACTACTGTTGCTCTGGAGAGGGAAGTCTGGAGCACTTTGGTGGAGCTTTAGCCCCCGCGACCCGACTACGGATAAGCGGTTGAAGATGGATGAACATTACATGTGGTGTGTTATGTTAAAAATATTGTACAAATGAAAGGTATTAAAAACCTCCTAAATCCACTTGAACTGGATGTTTTTGTATGCTTCTAGGTGGTTTGGGCATGGTATAATATAAGTAGTGCCAGGTAGATTGGTGTGTAGGGCGGAGTAAAGCTGTGTTTCTCCGCCTCCTGAACACCTGTTCAGACGGAACACAATTTCCAACACCATTAACTGTATCAATTGCATGTGCATTTAGTTCAAATCGTCTTGTGTCCTGTCTTTGCCCCTTTGTCACTGCATGGTGAGCACCAAGTTTCTTTGGTTTCTTTGATTTGATCAGGATTCATTTATTATGAACGTATGAGGCAGTATCCGTAAAGAAAAAAAAAATATTTCTCCTCTTTTTACTTAAGAAAAAGACCTCTGAAGGACCTCTGAAGTTTAGAGGTCTTCCCGCATGCTTTTCAAAATGTTGCTTTTCCTTATTTTTCTTCTTTTCTATCTCCCCCTTTATCTCTTCCATACTTTTAGGTTGTCTTGCTGCTCAGTGTGCTCTGGTTTCTTCCCCTGGAACTGTTTATCAGGGAGTCCAGGGGTCGTTTGGCGCCGGTGGGGGGTATTAGTATTAAGGGTATATATACACACACAGAGGCAGCGCAGCGGTAAATGTCTCACTGCCTAAAAAGTTCTGTAAAGAATGTGCTATCTTCTCTCTCCTTCACCTTGTCCTTGCTCTAGTCTCGTCCCGTCTTCATCCCAAACCCACACACCCTTTTTATCTCGCCTCTCGTGTCCTTGTGTGTCCTCTCCTCTCCCTTCATCCCCTCTTCTTTCTATATTCACTTGTCCTTTGAAGCGGCGGTCCTCTTCTTTCTTTCCATGCCATTGCAGGTTGAATTAGAGATGGTAATGTGACACATGCACGTACACTAGACAAATGCACAAGCACACACGTGCATGCAGAACATTGTAAGCAGGTGGAGAACAGGTGCACAGTAACAGGCCTCATGGGCATGTGAGGTTTGATGAGTAGCACTGAATCTCAAATTTTCTTTTCTTTATGAGAATAATCTATCTACGTATAAATGCAGTCTCAGCACGTATACGTGTGCAATCCACATAACTTGAGAACCGTTCGCCCCACCGACTTCAAATTCGACAGACACGTTCCACACCACCGCAAGGGGTGCAGTCCCTGGTGTCGAGTCAGTCGGACCCACGGTTGTCCAGAACCTCCACAAAAGGCCTCTGCCCGGGTTCTGGACCGGGCCCCTCATGCCCAGCATCCATATGGAGCTGGCCTGTTCTGACCTCCACAACACTGCATATTTGGACATGCCTGACACAGAACTCCACAAGCTGGCCTGTTCTGACATCCCAACACTCCATATTTTGGGCATGGCTGACACAGAACTCCATAAAAGGGACATATCTGGGTCCGTGGGGCATCCATTTCCATTACATGCATTACAACCCTCAAAAATAATATATTGTTGCTCCTCTGTGTGTCATTCAAGCGGTTGATCAACTTCACACTACTTGGCAGAGAGACAGGGAGATCTATAGAGCGTACCGGTTGCAGGCCTGGTCATTGTTTGTTGGCATCTTGTGGTAGCTATAGCTAATTCACTAAAGAGAAGGCTTGAAGGTTCTGGATATATGAAGCTTGTTCAATAAGAAAAGGGATGACGGCGCCACGGTGCAGGCGAGGCTAGAGAAGGTGGAGGAAGAATTATCAGGCAGGATGTGAGAGTGACAACGCTTCATCTACAAGCTCAGATTGGTGAAGAAGAGCACTTTAGCTGGCCAGCTATCTAAGTAATAAATTAGCACTATAGAATGCAGATTGTTGTGCGTGACCGGGTGACCCTGCATTGAAAACTGATCTGCAACGTTTTTTTGCTCCCGATCCGATTCCAATCATTTGATTTTGAGAATGATTTTTCCCGATCCGATATTTTTATAGAACACGTTTATGCCATAATAGTACAATATCCCAAATCACACACAATATCCAGTCTAATATCATGATATGGATATAATATTAAAACTAGGGATGTCCCGATCACGTTTTGTGGCTTCCGATCCGATTCCGATCATTTGACTATTTATTTAGCCTCTATGTATGGGAATGAACTATCTATAAATGCACTAAGTCTCCGTCTGTGTGTAATCCACCTAAGGGACACAGTCAGACATAATATCTGGGTGGGGCATCATTTCCAACTTGCATCGTTCCAAGTAGGTCAGTGCCCAAAGGCCACCGCTGTAGAGGTCCCACAGGCACCTTCATCGCTGTGTTCAAATCCTTCGTTAAGTATATTTATCAAATTCATTGATAAATGGGGTGCCTCGGTGGATTGCTATAGGGCTAAAGTCCTTCTCACAGCTGACCCCGGTTGGAATCTGCCCTGAAGAACTTTACTGCTTGGGTTGCTGTGGCTCAGGAGGTAGAGCAGGTCATCCAATGATCCATGGGTCGGCGGTTCAAATCGAATGTCGAAGTGTCCTTGGGCAAGACACTGAACCCTAGATTGTCTCCAATGAGTTGGTCGGTGTGAGCTTTGCCACCATTGGTGTGTGAATGTGGGAAGTGAGGACGCTGGCGTCGACTGTTTCACTTCACCTCCCAATGCATGAATGAATGAACCATTGTAAAGCGCTTTGAGCACTTGGAAAAGCTGTATAAAATGCAATTCATTATTATTATTCTTGCTGTCAGTGTCACTGCCCTCTCCTGCCTTTTCCTGTCTCAAGAGGTTTTATTGTCACATGCAGTGAAATGTGGCTATGGCAGACTCCACCAGACTATGCTAACAATATCGAGCAATGAGCATAATTATATAATAAAACCGTAATAAAAGTACGTAACAAATGTTGCGTATAATACAAAGGTACTAAATAGTAGTAAGTAATACAGTGCAGTGACAAGTGTAGAAAAAAACAAACAAAAACAGAAACCAAATATTGGTTTAGAGATCGAGAATGGCCATAGACTATAAACATATTATGATATGATACAATATTTATAATTTGGAATTGCATCTTCCCATCTTACCCTGCAGGTAATTAGTTACTGATTGCATCTTTTCATGACCAGGACATGATGCAGGAGCAGAGAACGGGCGGAGCGAGCAGAGGAGATGAGACACCGAATGATCTACCGAAGAGGTGAAGAAGAGAAGAGTATAAGACACAGAGTTAACAGTTTGTCACAGTTCAAACAAACACAACCAAACAAACCTAAAAACATATGACAGTAATCAATCATCAGTTTGTGAGCCACTGTCCCTAGGGGTGCTTGAGAGAGTTCGCAGCTAAATGATCATTAGGAACCAAATAGACCCTTATGGGTCTGTATTAACTCAGTTAATAACAGTTCGAACAGTGCTGTTGTTTACTTTTCATTTTTTTAATGTTTTATTTTTTGCTTTTCGCCTTTATTTTATATTTATTTAGGGACAGACAGTAGGCTGACAGGAAATGGGGAGAGAGATGGGGGGAAAGACATGCAGTAAAGGCCGTCGGGATCGGGAGTCGAACCTGCGGCACACTGCCAGACTGGATTACCAGCCAAGGTACCTGGACCATTGAGCCATGGCCCAGAGTGCTGTTGTCTACTTTTGAATGTGTCCATATACAAAGGATGATGTGACTTCACAACGAGGCCATCCGGAAAACAAACGTTGCCATGCTCGCCCTGCCACGCTGCCTGCACGTGATGTTTCGGAAAACGGGGAGTATTAAAAAAATTTAGCAATCAGGGGCGTGGTGGTGGGTGGTGGAGGCTGGGGTGGTGGTGACGTCGGCGGTATAGGTGGTAATGTGTACCATGGGTATCATATCACCGCTCTCCATCAGAGGAAAGCGTTACTATCACAAGATAAAAGGAGGGGAGAACAACACCTCGAACAAGATAGGCCTATACAACTGGAACGCTAATCTCCAACAGTTATCAAAGTTTCCCCCCCCCCCCCCTTTCGCTAATATCTCCTCTCCCGCTTCTCCTCTATTACCCCCCCCCCCCTTCTTCACCACCCAGAACACCACCTCCGCCTCTTCCCCCTCTCCCTCCCATTCTGCTACCCCCCCCATCATCACACGGCTCCTCTCCCACCTCGGCATTGTTAGTGACCGGGGCCGCCCTGGCAATGTGCTGCAGTGTGATACTGAGAGAGGGCAATACCGAGCGCCTCATAAAGACGAGCCTATAATCTCTTCTCTCTCCGCGACAGGTCCACCACGTCGGCCCCACCCCACCCACGCTGCCCTGTGTGCGTGTGCGCACGCACACACGCACGTCTCACCTATACACCTCTACACAGCTATACAGCCACACCATGTCCCCTCAGCTCAACACACACACACACACACACACACACACACACACACACTTCACGCGCATACATATACGCGAGCACGTGCGGTGCGACAACTTGAAGCGCGGAGCCGCACCCCCGGAATGACACGCACCATTATAAATAGTCTAATCTATATGGTAATAGTGTTGTATTCTACAAGCAGAGAATGGGGATAAGATAACATTGTGACTTCGGGGTTTGTACTGCCTTCTATGGTAATTGTTATCAAAGGTTATTTGGGATGACATCGCCGGCTCGCCGTGATTGGCTAGGCCCCTGTTATTTATGATATGAATTATGATAACCATGATGTCTTCTCCTCGCTACAGTCCTCTCCCCTCGCCCGCTGACGCTCCGGACGCCAGATACAATAAATTGCTATCGTTAATCACCGCGCTTTGTTCCGCCATGATTACCCCCCACCCCCCCCCACACACACACACACACACACACACCACCACTCGCCGCTGCAATAAAGAGTTTTATTTAAGGAAAGAATATGGATTCGTCATCCCTCTCACTGGCTAAATGAAACTGACAATATTTTATGTTCTGACATTTAATTTGTAAAAGCGGACGCAGCCGACATTTGCATTTTATGACACGCACGGCACGCACACTCTGCCCTCCCCCCCCCCCCCCCCCCCATTCTCTCTCTCCCCCCTATCCTCTCTCTCTTTCCAACTCTCTCTCTGTTCTGTGTTTACATCTGTGTAGCCTACACATGGAATGGAGGTGACATTTGTGAATCAGGTTGCAGGGCTAACGCGCACGGCCACGGAGACAAATGAGCAGTCAATATTTGTGAATGTTTGTCCACAATGTTACACACATATGGTGCAATTACATTTTATTAACTAACTTCTAGTCAACAAAATGAAATAAAACACTGAGCTACTAATGGAAAATTAATGTTGCGTTTTGATTGACACTACATTGCATCACAAATAGCCTATACTGGATGGCAACCAAGATACTTTAACCACAACTCTACCTGGCCTCACATTTTGGGCTTCCAAAACTTAGAAAATGTTATGAACATAACTGAAAATACCCACGCTAATTTATTCATAGTACGCCAATATAATATAGGGCTTCAAGGTCCATGAAACGCTATAGGCGGGTTTTGTAGTTTGTTTTGCAGTTAAGGGTACCGGTAACTAAAAACTAACAGATTGAAAGTATGCTAAACGACGTACAGCTGCAGCTAATACAATAATAACGGGGTTGTTAGATTTGTGTGCTCAGAGCAATGACAGTGCCATGTGTGCAAGCTGCAAGCAAAGACAGTGCTGGAAAACAGTATTGTCGAAGCACAATCTAAGGCCCAAACCGCACAAATGCGACTCCATGCAACAAAACAGTTTTAAGCACATGTCAACATGCACCAATGCAACTCCTTGCAACTGTCATTGTGGATAAATGTTCGTCGACTACCTTTTTACACTGACGAAAATTAAATGGAAAATAAATTAAAACTAAGCTATGATGACTAAAACTAAGATTAAATATACTGACAATTTTGTCAACAAATAAAATCTAGACTGAAATGTTAGGAAGGGACTAGTGGACAAGAAATCCAGTATAAGTCATTTTACACTTGGTTGCATGCTGAAAATAGCAGATCTACAAGCTCACAAGCATGTGAGCTTGTAGATCTGTGAAGTGTAAAAAGAAGTGTAAAAACAAACCGTCATTACGACGGCATCAAGGCCCACCAAAATACATACATTTTAGTCGACCAAATCAACTGTAGATTTAGTCGACTAAAATCTTATGATATTAAGTCGACTAAAACTAGACTAGACACTAAAACATTCCAGGTGACTAAAATGTGACTGAAAGTAAATGAAAACTATTGAAGAGACTATACGACTAAAACTGAAATCTAAATTTGCTGCCAAAAACAACACTGTTGTCATGTTTTCATCCTTAGAGTATATATGAATGAATATATGGCCCGAATTTGGTATTGCAGCGCTCATGGGCCAAACTCATGAACGCGCTGGTCCGTTGACTATCATTGCGCGCGTTCAAGATGACACATGAACGCTGTTGACAGTCAACGGCCAGTCAGCGTGTTCATGAGTTTGGCCCAATCAATGCCAGAATGTACTCTGTTCCTACCCGGAAGGAGGAGTGAAATCGCCTCATGTGCTTTTGAGCAACTTAATGCAAGTGGATGGGAGGAGAAATCCGGTGCCGTCTCTATTCATATATACTCTAAGGTTTCATCCCCCTACAAGTGGTTAAACCATGCAGGGGTGGTCAACTTTGACGATGGAGAGGGCCACTATAGTTCCACACTCACTCCAGAGGGCCACTATAGTTCCACACTCACTCCAGAGGGCCACTATAGTTCCACACTCACTCCAGAGGGCCACTATAGTTCCACACTCACTCCAGAGGGCCACTAGTTCCACACTCACTCCAGAGGGCCACTATAGTTCCACACTCACTCCAGAGGGCCACTATAGTTCCACACTCACTCCAGAGGGCCACTATAGTTCCACACTCACTCCAGAGGGCCACTAGTTCCACACTCACTCCAGAGGGCCACTATAGTTCCACACTCACTCCAGAGGGCCACTAGTTCCACACTCACTACAGAGGGCCACTATTAAGGCTGCAACAACGAATCGATTAAATCGATTAAAATCGATAATTGAATTCGTTGCCAACGAATTATCTTAGCGATTATTATCGATTATTACCACACACACACACACACACACACACACCGCAACGATCCTGTTGCAACGTTAGCTTGCTAGCCTAGCAAGGTTGTGTTTACTGTTGATATAGCAGCTATCGCTAACATGAGGAACAGCAACAAGTCCTCTTTGGCTCTCCGTGTTCATCGGATTCTTTATCTTACATAAAGAAATACGAGCGACCTGTTAAAGAAGTTAAGAACACAGCGTGGGGACAGAAGTCACAGTGACAGACTTGTACTGAGCGTGCCGTATGTGACTGTGAGTGAGCATTGCGGGCTGAGAGGACTCCCCCCTCCGCTCCCAAGGCTCAGGAGGGAGGGGGCTGTTTGACTGTACTGTGCGCTGGGCAGGAGCATGTCTTTAACGGTAGAACGGAGCGGCACTAAAAGTCAGCATTGCAAAAATAAAAAGTATGATTTTATAGTAATGATTTATATAAAAGTAAGTCAATTCTGTCTTTCATATATTTTATTTATCCATGAATATTTTTCTTCACAGTTAGGTTTGTGGGCAGGGGGTGCTTAGGGGGTAAAGGGTCTGTAACAGAGTACAAAAATGGAACCAAATGGACTCAACATTGATTTTACAATAGAAATTAAAATATAAAAATTGGGGTCCCAGAGATAGAAATGGAAAGAAAGACAGTCTATAGCAGACAGCTATACACGGTCAACATTACAGATTACAGTATCATTACAAGTAGGAATGGCAATGAAATCAAATTGGATAAAAAAGAAGGTAACATATTAATTTTGAAGGAGTATTCATTTTTATTATCTTTATTGTTAGTTACAACATGCCTAAAATAACTT
Organism: Protomyctophum bolini; assembly: GCF_963924005.1. NCBI lineage: Eukaryota > Metazoa > Chordata > Actinopteri > Myctophiformes > Myctophidae > Protomyctophum > Protomyctophum bolini. The sequence continues at coordinate 19,080,985 of NC_137884.1, forward strand.
GAAGCTAATTTTTTTAAGTAATTGCAAAAAGGTGCCATAATCCGATTCATCGATTCATCGTTTAAATAATCGGCCGATGAACCGATTATGAAATTAATCGTTAGTTGCAGCCCTAGCCACTATAGTTCCACACTCACTCCAGAGGGCCACTATAGTTCCACACTCACTCCAGAGGGCCACTATAGTTCCACACTCACTCCAGAGGGCCACTAGTTCCACACTCACTACAGAGGGCCACTATAGTTCCACACTCACTCCAGAGGGCCACTATAGTTCCACACTCACTCCAGAGGGCCACTATAGTTCCACACTCACTCCAGAGGGCCACTATAGTTCCACACTCACTCCAGAGGGCCACTATAGTTCCACACTCACTCCAGAGGGCCACTATAGTTCCACACTCACTCCAGAGGGGCCACATTGCATATTACTGTCGTAGCAAAAACAGCCAATCTACAAGCAAAAAAAACGCACCGCAGTGCGCCGCATTTTGAGCTTGTAGATCAGCTACCTTTGCTATTATTTGATTTATTTGTTGTCATTTTGTATTTTTCAATTGGAAGCCCATTTGTATTTAATTTCAAATGCCTTAAATTATAGTTATATTAACTTTATAAACTAAATACAAATACATTGGACATAAACATTTTAATACTACTCATTAAGCTACCAATTTAGACAATTTAGCGGGTCATGTTTGCAAATCAATAATATATCAGTATTCCGATATTAACCTGAGGGCCACATTAAGTGAAGATGGGGGCTGCATGTGGCCCATGTATGGGTTAAACTGTCAAATATTCTTTAAGTGGTATAACTAATAAATATAATTTATATAAAATAAATATTAAATATCTGTAACACTTGCAGGACACACATGTTGACTAAATGGTAAATGGTGCATTTATATAGCGCCTTTATCCAAGGCGCTTTACATAGATTGTGCATTACATTCACCCATTCACACACACATTCATACACCGAAGGCGGCGGAAAACCATGCATGGCACCAACCAGCACATCAGGAGCAAGGGTTCAGTGTCTTGCTCAAGGACAATTTGACACTATAACTCTGGGGGAGCACGGGTTCATTCCTGGACTACAATTCCCATAATGCTTTGGTCAACTGCTACTCCTTGTGGATAGGGAGAGGCCTGTCTTACTGAGACAACATGTAGTCCAGGAAATAAGTGAGCCCAGTTTCCATGACATCATGGAGCCCATGGACACTTTGAAATAATGAAATATCTAAAAACACATACTGTATTACCCACGTAAAAACCCCAGGAAAGTGTTTCTTGTCTCCCAAACATCATTAAATCAAGATATAGTTGCAAAAGTGGTGAAGTGGCCCTTTAAGCGCAGAGAGAGAGAGGTGTGGAAACAGGTGCAGGACAGGTCAAAGGTCATTCCAATGAGGAAGCTGTGATATGATTTCACACTGACGGCGAAACAAAATGAACGTGTACGTGTCACTACTTTCAAATCACCCAATCACAAGGATTCTCTCTTTCTCACACACAGAGAGAGAGAGAGAGAGAGAGAGAGAGAGAACACGCGAGAGAGTGCGCGAGCAAGAGAGAGAGCGAGAGAGCACGCTTTGGGAGATAAACCTTTGTTGAAGTTCAGCTATTTCCTTTTCCTGTTTGTGTGGTGCCAGCCCACTGCCACCGAGGAATTTTGATAATGCCCGGCCTCAGGCCCCAATATGATGCACGTCACATGCACGCACGCACACACACACACACACACACAGACTACGCCCCTGTTATTCTCCACTGCTGGCAAAGAAAAACCCTGTAATGCATGTAAACATGATGGGAGTGAACTCCTTAAAAAAACCAAAAAGGCCCCTGGAGAAGACTATAGACTCTGAATGACTTTGACCCTGTTGCTGTAGTTCACTTCAACGTGCACGCACGCACGCACGCACGCACTCGCACACACGCACGCACGCACAGGTCTTGTGCGCACGCTCACCACCAGCCAGTCAGCAACCCAGGTCTCTCTCTCTCTCTCTCTCTCTCAGCTCCACCTTCCTCTCACTTTCCTGACCTTCCATTCCAGGGGGGATGGAAAAGAGAGAGAGAGGGGGGGCCCAGTGGAACCTTGGGCGGCGAGTTATGCAGGAGTGAGCTTTGAATAATTGTCCCGCAATATGAGGTCTCTGATTAATTGCCTGAGATAAGGTCTGCCACCCCCCCCCCCCCCCTCTCTGCACACCCCCCTTACCCCCCCCCCCCCCCCCCAACCTCCCTCTGGTTTTCCTGCCTGAGCTCTCATAATCAGCCTTGGGTACAGAGAGAGCACGAGAGAGAGAGGCACACACACACACACACACACAACACACACACACACACACACACACACACACACACACACACACACACACACACACACACACACACACACACACACACACACACACACACACACACACACACACACACACACACACACACACACACACACACACACACGCACACACACACACACACACACACACACACAGAGAGAGAGAGGCTATTTAGCTGACCCTGTCATCTCAGAGTGCGATGATGGCTGTTCTAATTACTCAACAATAACAAAGGCGCTCATTTAGCTCCGACGGCTGCCTGCAATCAGCAGTTCTATGAATAACTTAACAAATAGGAATATGAAGAAGAGAGAGGGGGAAAAATGTATTTACTATACAGGCACATTAATCCAAGACCAACGGACAATACGTGTCTCTCCTCCGCCTATAACTTTGGGATGCAGGTGACAATCAGTAGGTGATGTGTGTCTATAGGACGGCGCATAGTGTGCGCGCACGGGCGCTCTCGCGTGCGTGCGTGCGCATATTTGAGGCTAAAAACCTCAGTAGAAACCCTTACTCTCTGTAACCCAAGCAATAGATAGCAACTGTCTTTTTTTTGTTTACAGGGCCATTTACATATCAAACACACTCCCCACAGCTAGCCGTCTTTTGCCAACTGTCTCCCAAACAGACCTGAAAAAAAGCAAGAAAGAAAGAAATAACAAAATGCAGAAGTTCAAGGCATTTAAAAATAAATAAACAAAACAAGGAGGTGAAAAGAGTTATAATGGAGGTGGGCGGACTGTTGACTGATAAACACGCTCTTTATAGTGTTACAATAAAACACCAGACCAGGACGGTCACACACACACGCACACACGCACACGCACACACACACACACACACGCACACACACACACAGACACGCACACACACGCGCGCACACACGCGCACACACACACACACAGTCAGAGTCATAGAAACAAACTCGATAGACAAAAATGTCAGAGGGGTTGGTTTGGTGTGAGGGGGGGCGAATGAGGGGAGAAAAACCAAGAGAACGGTGGCGAAGGGAGGAAGAGGGGGGGAAGAAAGAAAGAAAGAAAGAAAGAAAGAAAGAGAGAGGGAGAGAGGGAGAGAGAGTAGCGGAGAGGGGAAAGACGCAGATACGAGCGAGAGAGAGAGAGAGCTGCGTGCACGACGCGTACACTTGACACTGGGCTAATGGTAAATCCTCAGCTTTATACTGTAATTTACTGCAGAGCCTTCGGGCCAAACTGCCTTTGAAGTGCTCCGAAATGTCAAATCAATTATTACTTAAATGGGAGAAAAAAAAATAAGTAGAATTCAATTTACGCGTTTCATGATAATCAGTAACATTTCCTGATAGAAAAAAAAAAAAAGCAGCAGCAAAGCAATTTGAGACGATTTGAGCCCCGGCTCCGTACCCTTCTTCTCTGATCTGTTCTTTTTTTTTTAATATACATATATACAATTCTCTTTATTCGCTCAACTCAGATATGCTGATTGGAATATATGAAGTTGTTGATGATTGGTTCTTTTCTTCTTCTCTCCCTTTCTTGTTGCCGCGCCGTCGTGATCGCCCAGTAAGGAAAAATCAATTTGGCAGTATAATACTCTTCATCAATTGGAACTGGGTGATAATGATGTTCTACACCTGTGCATGCGCTCGTGTGTGTGTGTGTGTGTGTGTGTGTGTGTGTGTGTGTGTGTGTGTGTGACGGTGCGTGTGTGTGTGCGTGAAAGAGAGCGTTCACATGTATGCTTATATTGAACAGCGTTAGGAAGAGTAGCATGGAACAATACACCTTCTTCATGATTCATTACGTCCTAATGTCGCAGCGTGAATAAAGACGACACAGCCCCTGTGAATTACACACACACACCCTTCACACTAATGGCTCTGAAAATGGGCCAGCCCAGCCCGCTCTCCAAAACGCTGCACTTGCAAAGACAACCCCCCCCCCCCCCCGACAAACACGCGCACACACACACACACACACACAGACACACACACACGCACGCACCTGCCACAATCATACAAGCCTTTGTTCACGGGCAGGTAAAGCAGAGAAGCCATGAAGTGTGTGGCTTTTGTCGACGACATGCTATAGCAAAGATGACATCAGTGCTAACACATCAGTGTTAGCGCGGTGTGAGAGCTCACACCAACTAATGCAATACAGTGAGGACATGAATAACAAAAAAATAAAAGATAAATTAAAAGCAATGTTGTAGAGCTGAGCTTTAAAAATGTCTACAGAGGCTGCCTGACGAAGGTACAGTGGGAGCTTGTTCCATGCCGACGGCCCGTAGAAGCAAAAAGCTGCTGTATATGTCGTATATAATTATAAAGCCCTCAAAGTGTTATAAGTGATCATACTTCAAACCAGCTATGGCTTAACAAAGGTCCACAATCTTCTTGGATAAGCAGAACACGCTTTAAAAACGGTTTCTCTCAGCAAACATTGTTGTATGATCAAATGACCCCCAGGGTCATTTGATCAGGACGTATGAGTTGAGGCTATATGGCCACAGTTTGCGGGCCCTTCCTAGGCAACCCGGCCTGGCGAAGACCTGTGCTCCGAGGAGCACACTTATCTTGTATGTATGTATGACATGTTTAAGCAGAACATCACTATTAATGTCTATACATTCACATTTCATTTACATTTTAGCCTGCTGCAATCCAATAATAATGCTGTAGTGTACAGGGTCTGAGAGCAGATATAGTTCTGAATCAATCAATGCCTGCCCACCAACTGCTGCTCTAGTTTACTCTATAGGGGTCCTTGAGGGAGTTCCAGGGGGTCCCCTCCAGCTAAATGATAGTTTGCACACTCTCAGAATAAAATTAACATTGATTTTACTATATAAATTGGGGGTCCGTAGACAAATTTGCATGTGAAACTGGGGGTCCTTGAAATTAAATAGTGACAATTTGGGGGTCCTTGACATGAAAAGGTTTGGGAAGCAGGGCTCTAGGCTAGAGTCTAGAGTCTAGACCACTGTTTCTCAAACAGTGGGTCGGGACCCATTTGTGGGTCACGGACACATTTCCATGGGTCCCTTTTATGTTTTATTTTTAATTAGTATAGGCTATTATTTCAAAACATTTTCAAAAAACATTCCCCCCCCCCCCCCAAAAGCTATGTTTTTAATTCATTAAAAACAGAAATCGATGATTTTTTTTCAGTCATTTCATGAAGAAAACCAAGAAAAATCCTAGAAATTCCATGAATTAGAAAACAAATGTGTAAGAAGTTGTGAAACTACAGTCGAGGGCAAACATCTAATCCGTCTTTTGAGTCACAACCTCCTATCCACCCACTTCCTGGACCAAATCATCAGACACTGCTGCCAAGTCAAAAGTGCTCACATCACACACACACACACACACACACACACACACACACACACACACACACACACACACACACACACACACACACACACACACACACACACACACACGCGCACACACACACGCGCACACACACACACACACACTTCACCCTCTTTCAGGCGCGCACCCTCACCCTCTCTCTCATCCAACCCCTTCCCACCCGTTCATGTACAGTGTGGAATAACATAGCCCTCCCTCGCCCCTCTCCCACCTTGCTCTCTCTCTCTCTCTCTCGTACAGAGATCAGGGCCCCTGATAGCGACGGCGATTACAAAACCACAGCCGCAGCCTGCCTCCCAAAACAAAGTGTTTTTCAGCTCCTGTTCTTTTTTTTTTCTTTTTTTTTTCAGCGCCTGGCGCCACCCGGAGAACGGTAAACAATTAACCCATTTTGGGCGGCAAACCCTTTTGGCGTTTTAAACATTATGTTATAATTTATGGTGAAAACATTTATTTCAGAAAACTGGAGGATTTAGAAGATTTTTTTTTTTTAGGTCAGTCCTACATGGGTTAAACACAGGCCGACACACTGGGGACCCGCACCTTTTTTTCTTCTCTATACCTGATTTACAGTTACGCAAACACACACACACACACACACACACACACACACACACACAAGTACATTCATTGTGTCACTGTGAGTAATTGTCGGTTTATTCAGACGCAGAGCGTGCAGGATGAGTGACAAGTACAAGGATTTACACTTCCTGTGAACTTCCCATCAACCATGGCCGCAATAGAACCGCACACACACACCACACACACACACACACACACACACACACACACACACACACACACACACACACACTTGTTACTATGTTTGGATTTTCCATCTCTTATCGTTCACCTGTCTCTTGTCCACACAGCTTGACGTCTTTCATAGAGAGAAAGTCTCTGCGTGCGTGCGTGCGCGTGAGCGCAGGTGCTAACTGCCTATAGGCATATATGTATACAGTGTACACACATATACATTTGCATAATCATTTGTCCATAACCATATACTGTATTTGTGTATACATATGCCATTCAAGGTTTCCAGTGACGTGTGCGTCCTCCCTATCTATACATCTGCTGGGACTGGCTCGGGGGCCCCCGGGCCGCTGCAGCATAGAAGCAGTTCTCAGCTAAACGGTGGACTCACAGCAAATTGACTATTACTTCAAAGTGGCCTGTGATTATGTCTCTGAGTGATTAGGGGCGCTGTTAAGAGGGAGCCACTTGAGCATTGCCAGTGAACCCGTGAAGGAATGCCGGGCCCGGGTCGGTCTGAGAGCGCTCCGGCGGGCGGGTTGGGTTGGGGGAACGAGGGAGGTGGGACGGGGGGGTAGAACAACGCCGGAGGACATGCATGCACGAATCCCATGCGAGTCGACGTCCGTGCGCCGCTGCACAGAGCGGAGACCCTGCAGCCGTCGCCCCGGAGAGAAGGAAAGGAAGACTAGAGAGACAAGAGAGTGACGTGCACTCTCCTTTTATGGTCGTATGACTGCAGGTATAAATTACGGCGAAAGTGAGTTAACCCATTTAGATCTGAGATCAGATTCTAAAAAATGTCTTCTCAAATCGTAACAGTTTTCTGAAAAACCTGTTTTTTTCAGCGGTGCTCAACCACTGACCACTGAATCTGGGACCCCCCCCCCCCCAGAAGCAAAGATTTAAGTTAAAATGTTCACTCTGAAAGAATATTCAAAGATTTGTGGCACATTTTCACGATTTCTCAAAAATAGCAGCGGCTGGCATTAGGAGATGCTGGACAACCATTAAACCAAGCTAGGCACAACAAAGGGGGAAAACAACTCAACAAATACTTTCATTATACATTCCAATCGTTGCCAGATTTTCCAACTTTTCGGGACCAAAATGAGCTTGTTGTTCACCCTTTTACCCTTCATCTCCACATCAAAAGGACAATGGAGACAAGCAGAAAGCAACGCAGAAAGAGAGAGAGAGAGAGGGGATGAAAGACAGCGCGCGGGTAGAGAACGTAGCCTGGTGCTAGAAAAGACCCAGGGAGCAAGGCCCTGTACGGCCGTTTAATGGAAATAATAAGCTTCTATCTCAGGCAATTAAGTCTGCAGTCGATACTGATCTCAGAGCAGAGGTCCAGTGTGCCATCTAAAGAAAATGTTTGCGTTTGAAAAACTCCATCAAATAAACAAGATAAGGAGGGGAACACGTATGCGCGCCACGTATCGCGTCCGACCTCGGCTTTGTTCTGTGGAGGATAAGTGACTCCGAGGCGCGTGTTTTTTTTTCTTTTTTGCGGGCACCAGCGATCGGCCAGCGTATACGGGTAATGTCCCCAGTTCCCCCGGTGTACCGATCCGACATGCCTCCAGTTTACATAGATGGAGGGAGATAGAGGCAACTTGGCAAACATGATGACGGCCATATCTCTGCCACGCCGAATGGTGGACGAGAACAATTCCATCCGTGCATGTCAAACAAATACAGTGCATATTACACATGCATGGCTACAGTGTATACAGTACATTATTTATCTGGTGGGGTCCCAAGCGTTTCAGCGTCCGACCCCCAAAATAAATGCTGCCATTGACTCACCACCACCACCATGAGCGTAGTACACACATATGTAGGGGTTTGTAACAATTATGGTAAAAATGTATTTGTAATAATGTGTATTATTATTATTATTATTATGTGTATTTTTTCTCCCCCGCATTTCAGGGCCTCCCTGCATGTGGGGTCGCGACCCCATGCATTTATCTCAAACGTAAATGAGTCCTATATTTTCTCTGGGCTGGATAGCGGTGTGCTTTATCTGCGTGGCCAATCAGCAGAAAGAAGCAGAAACATCATATCTTATCTTACTGTATGTCAATCAATTTCTTTTTAATACAATCAGCACCGGGATTTCTTTCAAAATAGAAGCTCTGGGTGGCCACTTTTTACTCTAAATACATACAGTATGAGCTACACAGCAGCACATCAGCTGGGGTACATCAAGAACTTTCTCACCTTCTCCCGTGACAGGAATATATTCACCACGCAACCACAGCCTGAAATACAGCATCTCTCACACTATAGTCCGTATATGCACACCATCCAAATAAACACACTCGCCCATCATGTGCACCCTAACCAATTAAACCTCAGCATCCATATCCATATTTACAATTTAGGCATTTAGCAGACGCTCTTAAGCGATTTACAGTGAGCAAGAACTCTGACACTCGACACTTTATGAACTAAAAGGACTTACTGTGCAATATGCGTTAAATGTTTGTATTTTGTGTTTTATATAGAGTACTATGTCTTTTGTTTTAAATGCACTGAGCTGGTTTGCAATTCAATTTCGTTGTCTCGTACAATGACAATAAAGATATTCTGATTCTGATTCTGAAAACAACATGGTTGGTAATACATCAAAACATTAAAAAAAAGTCATCATGAATCCTACGTATAAGCTTAAGAACCTAACAGTGGAATATCTATCTAAGGAAACTATGTGTGTAGAGTGCTACTGTATGTCTACATACAGTATACAGTGCTATTTAAGTTACATAGGTTGAGCCTATGCATACGCCTGTAGGAGGTCGAGGCTAGGGCAAGTACTACGGCAAGTGCTATATGGGCGTTTTCAGACCGCGGCGGAAGATTGGGGTGAGTTATCGCACGCAAACAGCAGATCGATTTGATTGATTTCAGCGAAACCTTTCCCCACATTAACACAGATCACACTAGCGTAGAGCCCTGAGGGACTCCGCTCAACCATAATGTGGTTAAACAACAATATACACATGGAGCAGAATGACGCACATGAGCCATGGAAGCCTTTAACACCACATTAACACTGGCCTCCCCGTTTCGGCCGTGCCCAATATATATAGGACGAAATCCTCTCGTAAGATTTAAAAACAATAACACAAAGTGTCGAGCATTTTCAGAAATAGCAAATCTAAGCTCGCGACACGTCGTGTGAGCTTGCCATATTTCACGATTCATTGCACGACAATGTATACATCAGGGGGCTTAAGTGGTCAAACTCGGGCTAACTCTCAGGTATGTGTACACGCATAACATCCAGTGTGTTCATGCATGTACGCCGCATGTAAAGAGACGACGTTTTCTAAAATCAGATACCACAGAGTACTGTAGTGTTGCTGTGTGTTGGTTGGGGATATGTAATGTGTTATAGAGTGGGCGTCTTGTATGTTTTCCTTCTGGCCGGGACACGAAGGCCAAACCAACACACGGAGGCCCCTCTCTAACACTCGGAGCCCATGCCACGACGGGGTCACAACCCCTGCCAGAGTGTCTCGGGGGGTCACGGGGTCGGGTCAACCAGGGGGGAATGTTATCCAAGGCATCAGCCGCTTATTTGTTTAATTTTCCCGTCTAAATCCGCGTGTCTGCCTCTGATCAAGATTGCCGCGGACGACCATTTGATAGGAAGGTTTAAGCGAGAGAAGGAGGGACGGACGGACAGACGGACGGACGGACGGACGGACGGACGGACGGACGGACGGACGGACGGAGGAGAGGGAATGAGAAATGAACGCAACGGCGAGGGGGGAAAACTGATGTAAGGGAGAGAAAAGCGTGGACGGAGTGGAAGAGAGCCTACTGCTTCAAATTAGGCTAGGAAAATAATCCAGCGCTGCCTCTGTAAACATGGTACTTTAAACTTATTTCCAGAAGTAAAATAAGCTTTAACAAACCACAAAAACACGCCCTGGCAACACAACTGAGGGGGGGACTTCGATTCACACGAAGGTCACCGCGAGTGTCGGGTATATTTTTCTCTGCTTCGCCGACGGTCGCTCTCCCAGCGTGAGCACGGAGGGGACAAGACAAAGACGCTTGTGTCATTCGTGGGCGGCAACTTCTAAATCATGTCTTTTAAATCATGACAGTTTTCTGAAAAACCTATGTTTCTATCTCAGTGGTTTTCAAACTATTTCCTGTCAAGGACACCAATTTGAGTTAAAAACGTTTGCTCTTAAAGAATATATATTCAAAGATTTGCGCCACATTGTCACGACTTTTCAAAAATAGCAGATCTACAAGCTCGTAGTGCGGCACTATGAGCTTGTAGATCTGCTATTTGTCAATAGCTAAAGTAGCCTATAACATAACATGCTGTGCTAATGCGGATCCTGCAGGTACAAGCAGGAAATTCGAACTTGGGTAGAAATCTCACTTTTTTTTTTTAAAGTAACCTTTTGATCCGTAAGCAAGCTTTGTTTGATCCGTGCATGAAACATGAAAATGCTGTATTACTAATTTTGTTACAAAATAACAATGAATAGTCTAATAAAAGCTGAAAAATGATTAAAGCACCTAATACAGTTTTACAATTAAGAAAACTAAAAACTATTTTTTATTTACTGAAAACTAAATAAAACTCACTTGGATGAATATATTGAAATCAGCCATACATACTGTATCTGCAATGTTGGTATAACGATACCAATAATGTAAAGAATGTCCTCATAACATTTTTATGTTAATTCACTGTCTCCGCTTTGGACATTGGCTGTACTGCAGTAAATGGGTATTCCATTGAGTTTGCATTAAGATTTTTTATTTTTATTTTTATATTTGGCCCAATAAATTCCTACTTGCAGCATCATTTCGAAACTGTCCACTGGTCTATTATTCATTCACTAATATTCTTGGTTATGTATATTTTGCAGGGCGTTGCTGAAAATGAGCACCTGTGCTCAGCTACTTCCCTGGGAAAATAAAGAATTAAAAACCCACCTCTTCAGACTCCATCTTAATATAGCCCATGGCATTGCCCTGGCCTGGACCTCCAGGCGTATATGCATATAGGCTCAACTTATGTAACTTAAATAGCACTTTATGTAGACATAACACTCTATAGTATACACTTATAGTTTCATTAGATAGCTATTCCACTGTTAGGTTCTTAGCTTATACGTATGATTTATGATGACTATTTCTTTATGTATTTGATGTATTACCATGTTTTTTTGTTCTTATACTTACTATATTTATTTGTAACTGTTTTGTATGTTTTTAATTGTTGTTTGTCATCTACTGGCTATACGGCTGTCATTAAAGTTTCATTCATTATAAAATGGCTCTGGATTAGGAGCGTACTGCTAAATGCCTAAATTGTAAACAGCTCACAGTCCTATTTTACGGATGTTACACTGCTTATTATTGCCACCTAATAATTGTGCTCAAACGCTGTTTTTTTTTACCGGGGGATTGTGTTCTTTTAACCCGAGTGTGACAGCAGCGGTGCTACACTCTGGGTTACGTGAACTCCTCAACCCTCCACCGTACAAAAAGGAAGGAGAGGGAAAGTCCTGGTGGGCTGTGCCCTCGTGTGGGACATGTATAGAAGCTCTGAAAGACCCCCCCCCCCCCTCAATAGTGGAGGCTACATAACAATACACTTAATTTGCTGGGTGTGTGAGTTGCCTATACCTGTGTACCTGTGAGGCGTGCGTGTGTGTGTGTGTGTGTGTGTGTGTGTGTGTGTGTGTGTGTGTGTGTGTGCGCGTGCGTGCTTCCGTGCGTGCATCCATGTATGAATGAGTGTGTGTGTGTGTGTGTGTGTGTGTGTGCGTGCGTGTGTGTGTGTGTGGGGCGGGGGGGGGGGGGGGGTAATGTGTGTACGTGTGTGCGTGTGGACACAGGGGAGAGCACAAACACTGAGGCGCCAGTAGTCTGCCCTTCCCTTGAGAACGTAACGGCTGAGTGCCATCAGAAAGAAAGACGGAGAGAGAGAGAGAGAGAGAGAGAGAGAGAGGCTTAATGTCCATGCCATGCAAAGCAGCAGGTAAAGGATTCTAAGCGATGCCAGCGATGAGACACATTGTCCTCTCCAACATGGCGGTGAACCAGTTCATCAGGATAGGGTTCACGGACAGGGTGAACTGGGTATTTCCATGCAGACTGCAGCGACCGTGCATGGGTGACTCAGCCTGACTCAGAACACCCTGCAGGGCTCCGGCTCCACTATACTGTATTAGCGCTTTACTCACTGGTGCTAATACACACCAACCCTAACCCCTCTCGACCCGCTCACCGTGCACACCAACGCACGCACACGCATTCACGGCACACAACATTTAAAAGCAGCAATCCACTTTTACGATCTAAAAAAGGTCTTAAACTTTTAAGATTAGTAACTTTAAAAAGCTGCTGTATACACTTAAAACTGCATGTTGGTTTGTTTACTGTTGAGTGAGAAAACAATGTTGCACATTAAGCTAATGATCTGGGGACCCCCCCCACCCCCACCCCAAAATAATTTGGGGGACCCAGGCCGCATGGGGGGAGGGGCGGGGGGGACATTAAAAACTTTGCTACTTTTCCTATTTTTTTTTTCAGCCCTCTCCTTTAATGCCAGGGTTAAAGTGTCCAGCACTAAAATAATGCACTCACATTCTTCCATCTCCACGTTACTAGATGCCATGTACTGTGCATTCTACTCGCAGAGCCCGCACTTTTCCCCACTCTGCGATAATCCTACTGTCCAATATCAACACAGGAACAGTTTAAAATTCCCCGTGTAATCTGGAGAGGGGAAAATGGTTGTACTGTAGGAGAGAATATGAAAATAGGGTGATCTCCCATGCAAGCCTCCTGTGCTTACTCCATCAGAAATACACTTCTGCTGCGCTCGGCACAATCCCCGCATGCCAAAACATTTACCCACCCCCACCCCACCACCAAGTTCCACTTCACTTCGTTTCGTCTTAAATCAATTTTTCATGTTTTATTAAAAACAAGAGAACCATAACTGGCCAAGTTCAACCTTACATGGAGGTGGAGGGGGACGCGTCGAGACAAGCCAAAAATCACTGAAACTCGAAGTGGTTAAGGAAGCAAGCTTTATTTTCATTGACTGATAAGTGATATCTGTTTATAACTACAGACTAGTTAGGCAAAGAGAAGAACCTGAGAACAGTGGAAATGTTATTTTGTGGCCTGATTCTATGCACTTTTCCCTGAATTCCCTCCAAAACATTGACCATATAGAGTCCATTCTCCCTGATCTTACCAAGTAGGGGAGAGGTGTAACATTTTGCACGTTTCACTCTTTTACTCCGAGATCCTTTTACCTGTAATATTTTCAGGCAAAGGACCTACACATGTCTGCTACCATAAACCACTTCAAGTTTTTCAATTGACGAAACAGGTCGGGAGTTATTAAACCGTAAACCACGTGGACGCTGTTCCAGTGTTACATTTGTTGCGCATATCCTAAGGGATTAATTGTAACGACATGCGCCATAAATGTAACAACGCAAATCGTTTTCAGGTTAAATCAATTATATTTTCATTGTTTTCATACCATGGACGTGATAAGAAAATGCATCAAATATAAGGGAATTATTCAATATCACCATGTGTACCAGTTTGAGCATTTGAGTCAGTTCAATGGGAAAATACACTGATTACACAAAAAGATAAAACGTTTGATTGATTGAGTTGTACAATGTTATACAACCCTAAACTGATTTAGAATACACTCTGTAATAATTACAGAGTGTATTCTAAATCACAATTACAGTGGAATTCAAAGACAGCTAACTCAACACAATATTGGGCAATATGTCAAATATGTAAATATTACATATTGCATGATATGGCATGGCGTTTGTTACAATTGAACCAATTTGAACCACAAGAATTGATCCTTCTTTGGCGTTGCTTACAGACCAGAACTAAAATGCATAAAAACGATGCAAACTAATGAAGAACATAAGCATGTGGACATCCACATGTGGATCAGCATCAAAGAAAAGATTCGTAGAACACAGAACCTCAAGGTGAACGTTTTTATATAACTTCAGGATGAAAACACTTGAAACTTCCTGAGCACGTAGAGTACGTTGCTGTACATATACTGACGCGATGACGTCATGATGGCGTTGACCAATCAAGAGATAACGTGCATGTTACAACCATGGCGCGTTACAACCGTAACATCAATTATTATTTTGTTTTTTTACTTTGAGCATTATCTTATCACATCCTTGGTATGAACACAACGTAAAACATTTGCTTGAACGAAATATAATTTATTTAAGATGAAAATATTAGTTAAATAGCTGCGTTACATTTGTAAATCATACGGTCCCTGCGCATAACATTGGAACAGCATCCAATTTCGGTTTAATATAACTCAGTCACAACCTGTTTTATCAATTGAAAAACTTGAAGTGGTTTATGATAGCGGACATGTGTAGGTCCTTTGTTTGAAAATATATACGTACATTATGTAGGTAAAACGATCGCTGAGTGAAAGAGTGAAAAGTGAAAAATGTATCTCTCCTATATATAGCTTTCTCTCAACGATACAACTATACCAGTAAGACACCCTGAGGGTGAGAAGCGACCTCGCCCTAAAGGGGCGGACTGACGGCCATATGGAGCGTGTCACAAGGCGTGACGGACGGACTGACTATATGACTGACAGACAGGTTTTCATAGTAATCTGCAACCTTATGGTCGCAATCAATCGCTTCAATGCTCCGCTTTAACAACATTGATCCTGGCGTTGCTATTTTGGGCACAAAATCTTTAAAATGATATATATACGGAAAATTGCCGAGCTACAAGAGCACAGCACATCACATCGCAGACACGTTGTGAGCTCGTATAGGTCATTCATGCTGTTACTTGTCGTACGACGAAGTGAATTATAATCCAACGTGTTGATTCCAAAGAATACGGGACCTAATGAAAACAAAAGACAGGCTGTTCAGACAGCTCTAATTCCCTCCGACAATGTTCCAGTCAGACCCACTTAAGGTTATTATGGGCTATAAATAAATACACTGGTTACCGGGGCTAGAATGTCAACGCTGTTTGCCCTCGTTAAGACACATAATTACCTCATTTACATCTCGTTTCCTCCCCAAAATCGGAAGCCATTATGTCCCCTCCACTCCCCCCCCACTCCCCCCCCAACATAAAAAATAAATAAAAAAGCACTCCACCCCCTCCCTCCCTCCCTCACAATAATTATAGTCATCATCCAATCAGCTTCTGAGTTACATGTTTGGTATACGGAACGCTCCCAGGAGTTGGAGGAGAGAGGGGAGCAGTACACGCAAGCAGAACACCGCCAGAGTGAAGGCTCATGGGAAATGTGGATGCTGAGACATGAAAACATGCGTTCCACCTCCTGGTCGGACTACAGTGCACACTGACTCTGTATCACAGTGCAGGCCAGCACGGTGGACCGTGGCCACACACTAAAACATCATAGCGGAAGTGGTGAAGATCCATCCATCCGGGACGGGTGGCATATCATGTGCTTTAGATTTAGAGCGGCGCGCAGGTTGACTGATGCGGTGGAACACAATGTCTCCTGACCTCCTGTTAACACGTTTAGCAACCCTCCAGCAAGGCTACAAAAACAGCTCCTATATAACATCCTCCCAACGTAAACACAAACGTGCATAAACAACACCGTTGAGAAACA